>NW_017307310.1:428436-520106 GCF_000935625.1 Nanorana parkeri
ATATATATATATACAAAAACACTATAGAATGTATCATGAATTTATTTTCAGATTTGTATATGTCAATAATGGGAACACTCTGTTTTTTACATATCCTATAACAACAGACACACCTTTCCTTACACAAATGGATTCTGCTTGTTCTAAATACCACAGGTCTGGTCTTTGTTGTATTAGTACACTCTCTGTCTTTACAACAGTGACAGTGTCCATAGAAAATAAACAGTTTTGAAGGAAGAAGTCACAGACAGTGCTCCCAGATTACCCATCTAACAGTGTGAGAATGTGAGAAAGGTTAAAAGGTTACAAGCTAACTGCTTATTGTCTGTGCTGTTTGGAGGAGTTATTGATCACTGTCTTCTACAGTAGGAAGTACGAATGTTCTTCCACATTAAATCTTTGTGCTTCTTGTCTGTTGTATCCAAACATATGTTCCTTGCATACAAAATTATGCATTGAATGCATTTTACTTCTAATAACCAAAAAAATGCGTTTAAAAATATTTCACTGTGGGTATCAAGGGAACCTGTCAAGACACACTCACTTGTTGAGTTACTGAGTTTTTGATCTGGAGGATGAATGTGCATACCAGGTGATCCTCATGCATGTTCTAGTAGTTTAGAAAGCATAAGAATAACAGATCTAGAACTTGCATCTTCAAAAGTAAGTCAGCAATGGCAGTTTCCATTTCTTATTTTATCCAGACTGTTTCTTTAAAATGGTTCCTAAAGCCGATCATCCATAGCTTGAAGTTCAGACGATTCTTGTGGAATTTTCCAAAAATTCAAGCTGTTGTTGACCCTGTTTGCACCACCTGGTTTAACAAAAGTGGATTTTTCAGTCAATGCTTGTAAAAGGAGTCAGGTGGAAAATTATTGGCCAAACTGTGCCTGCATCCAGTCAGATGCAGGTATGTTTCGAGTATTCGGCAGCTGTGGGACACATTGTTTAGCATGGATGGGGGAACTCAATGATTTCTCCCGCCCTTGGGCCGAGTGAGAGAAATTTAACAGTGTATGGCCACCTTTATTCTATAAGCAATATAAACTGGAATAATGTTCTTGTGCTGTCTTGCAGGGCTAAGTCTGGATTTGTTGCGAGTCTAGATAAGCCCTTGCATAAAGAAGCAGGATTTCAGTAATTTGTTTCCTTTGTAATTAACTATATATCCTTTTTGTAATGTAAGAGTGCTAATACTGGGGTCAGTCATTACAAAAACAATTTTTGGCAAAAAAAGCATGCTGCTTCATATCTTTCCAGGGTACATTGCTTTTCAATTCTAGAGAACAATGGGCTTTTCGATGGCCTTTTCCAGCAGGGACGTGCAGTAAGGTCCGTGCTAGGTGAGGCATTCACCGTGCCTACCCCGCCCCGCCCACAACCCGGTCACCGGGTGTGGAGGAGGGAGAAGGGAGGAGACACGGAGGAGCCTCCCTGTTCCTCGCTTGCTCGTCACTAGACAGCTTGGACCAATGGCCCTTTGCCATTGGTCCAATCCATCCACAGAGCTCAAGCCTCTAACACCAAGTATAGGCTGTTGTAGCTCTGGCCTCACTATCTTAAGCTGGCCATACACCTTACAATTATCTGCAGATTTTCTGTGGTCAGATGGAAAAGGTGCAACAGATGCCTCCATCTACGCCAAACTGTGTGGATGGAGTAATCTCCACCTGGGCCAATCTGTTGCACTTTTTCCATCTGACCACAGAAAATCCGCAGATAATTGTAAGGTGTATGGGCACCTTTAGGTTACACAGCAGCGTGCTTCCCCACTGCTTTGTATAACCTAGCATAGCTGTCAAAAGCTGGATGAAGCAGCTTTTGTAATTAACAGGTGTCGCTCCATCCATGACAGGTTACACAGTGGGGAGGCTTTCCTTGCTGTGTAACCTGTTAGAAGCTGATTTGAATAGAGAAAAGGTTGTCAGCTTCAGGCTTGAAGCTGACAGCTTTTTCTTCCATAATACTAGGTGAGCCTATGTGATAGACTCCATAGGCAATGGTACCGTAAGGTTTTCCATTGTAGTACTTTCTATTTCAAAGTCTGCTTGTCTGTCATTTCAGCTGTTCAGCTGCTGAATCATACACATTGGATGACGACTCCCATCTGATAGCTCTGGGGTTCCAAGGATGTAATGTTATTGAAGGTAAATAAATTAAATATGGGGTTGAAGAAAGTACAGCAGTGTATAAATAGTAATGCATCTGCTGAAAGTAACACAAGTGGAAGGAGTGTTAAAAGAAGTGCAAGCTACTATAAACAGTCTTATATATAGTTCTTCCAAAACTACACATAGATGCAAATGTAAATTCTGTGAGCTGTGGTGTATTGTCAAAAAAATTCAGGTGCATTATTTAATGCATTGAGGTGTGTTGCGAGCCTATTTAAAATTTAGAGGCTGCCTTATGCACTAGTCGTCTCAACGTGCAAAAACATGTATGTTAAGGCAATGAAAATGGGTCTGAAGTTAATGAATGCATGTGAATTTTAAACTGAATTTACATAGGTCCAAAAACCTGTCCATATCAGTGACTTAAAAAGTACTGAAACCAGAGATTGAGGCCACAGAAAGTCAGGGATGTAGCATTTTCCAATATCCACAATGGCAGCTTCTTTATTTTTGTCAGAAATAAACATCAACATTTTCCTCCTGTTTTCATGCATCAGCTCATTGACAAGCTCATTGTTTATCAAGGAAAGGTTTTTTTTCATTTTGCATAAATGTTTACTCTACCAATCTAGTCCATACTGCAAATTATATTGTATCTCTAATAACTTCACCATGGTGCTTAGTCAATACATTGTATTGAATGCTGCAATCTTGCTAGCTCATTTAGCATGAACAGATGTCTAGAGACTAACCATTGGCACTGTCCCGTCTCACCTTGTTGAGCCCCTAACAACTCTAATAACCTCAGCAGATCTTAATTGCATATTGAATGAAAGGTAATGAAAGGTAATTCTGTTGGTGTGTGATCGACCAAATCCAGTGCAGCCCATGTGATTAGGTCACATGTCTTCATAGGCAGGGGGAAAAAAGCCTCTGTGTGACAATAAAGGAATCTGGAAGCAAAATATAAATTAGAACTTGAGCAAACTCTGGTACAGGTTTTCCAGAATGAGACCTGCTCCCATACTGCACAGCTGTGATGGGCTTCAAATACATCACAGAGGAGATGGAAGTCTCTGATTTGTGCTTTTTAACCACCCAGGATGTATAGTTATTAGACCAACCATCAAGCTCAGAGGGTGTTTTATTGTGCTTGTAAAATGCTATAAAACCAAAAATACCAGGGACACAGCAGGGACACATTTTAAGAAAGATTATACCCATTGGTAAAGAATGGAAAAAATTGGGCTCAGCAGGGCAGCTTTTCAAATAGAAAGCTGATTTTCTGTTTACAATCAGCATTCCTTTAGTTTAAATGCAACTTTTTGATATCATCAATCATTATCACAACAAATTACGGCGGCTTTAGGTTATACTTGCTTGCCGCTTGTTGTGTTCACCTGATATTTTGTGAACTGAGTAGGCAATAAGGTATTCGGATGTAATTGCCTTGGCTAAACTGCTTTTATTGTTCTAATTTCCGGAAACAGTCTGCATGAGGAAAATGTAAATATCTGCACTGATTCATAAAACAGTCACTTGTCAAATGCTGTATAAGACTTAATTAATGACACATCAATAAAAAAAAGAAAAAAAAATAGTAGATGAAAAATGTTAATATGCTGAGCACTACAGTACCTACAGTGATACTTAACTACCAATATAGCTAGGGAAATTTAGTGATGGTGAATTTCTGGTGCTTATATACGCCAAGAATCCAGATTTACCTGTAATTATACATTTATTTATGTTTACCTTTATTCCATCTATCTATCTATCATCTAATTATCCTTCGATTTTATTGAGCATTACAATTCAGTACTGTTTTTTCGATCATACAATATATTTCAAAGCTCTGAAACACACTATTAGGTGTACTTACTTGAGAATGACACAGCTATCTCATTTTAGCGCATGCAAAACTGCAAAGTTAGGAACCAAACCAGAGGATTCAGCCAACATCATACTGTGATTCCTCTATGTTTACTAATTTATGGTTTTCAAAGTGCCATGAAAAACACAGATTTGAATCCAAAAACTTTTATTTTTTCCTTAAATTTCAAAGTTTTGATTTCAAAATAAAAAATTGAATAGTATGTGAACTTTATTATTCTTGTCTTTTCCCTCTGACAAGCTAAACAGAAATGGCAACCACACCAATCAATTTATATCACGATTTTAAAGTAAAGTACGCTTACTGTAGTTGCTGTACTGAACTGTAGCTGCTGCTGCAGTTTGGCAATTTGTCAACCTCCACTAGCAAGACAATGACTAGCAAGACACTGAAGCTTGGCCCAGTGGGAGATTCCTCCATCCACACAGTTTAGTGTAGATGAAGAAATCTGTTGCGCTTTTTCCATCTGACCATAGGCTGATAGAAAAAAATCTATAGAAAATCTATAGGTGTATGGCCAGCTTTACACTGAAATGAGCCATGGTATTCTAGGTACAGTGAAGTTGGTGTCTGTCCTGTACTTTTTTACCAGTAGCACATTCCAGCCACTAACACACCACGTACTGGCATCAGCTAGAACACCAAAAACACATTCAGTTGTTAAGGCCCTTCTGCAGCAGGACAGGATGATAGGGAGTCATGGGTGGTTCCTACAACATTGGTGGGACAATTAACTTTTTAAGTGTGATTAACTACACTTATTTTCAGAAAACAGCTTCATGTTACCAGGATGAGCAGAAACTGGAAGAGCTTCCATTCACAGAACTTTATCAGATCATGTATAAAGTTCAAACTAACAAATGGCTGCCAAGACAACCCCATTTTCAATTCAAATCTTTTTAATACATTTTCTCAGGACTACCTCACTCAGGAGGGTAAACCATACCATATATTGCAGAAGCATTCTTTAGTATAGAGCAAAATATAATAATAGGCATATATCTGCTGTATGAACTAAATTACAAAAAGATGGTAAGTGATACAACACACAGTGAAAAAATATATCCAATGAAATGGTGGTTAGATAGCACATCACTTAGTGCAACAAAAGTGGTAAATTCAACTTGCAGATCCCTGAGGTGGAGGAGGTCTTTATATTTGGGCTGCTTCCATCTGTAAATTAAGTAAACACACAATAGAGCAATATGCATGCCAGTACTACAACAATATATATTTCTGGCTTGGAAAAAGATTAGCAGCTTAGGTAGCATGTACATGGAGTAAAATATCTGTTGGTTTATTGCAAAGAAGGAATGATTGTGGAATAAAGGACAGTCTCTGTATAGCCACACCACATTTACACAATTATTAGATATGAAAGTTGGCCTTCTGCTTCAGCTTTGGGAAATGCTTTCTTATTTAACTCAACCCACTGCTTTACCACGTTGCCTTTAAGATGGTTTAAACATACAAAGGATTGGTATGAAGAGCAGTGAATTTGATATGCATGTTCTTAATCTCTCTTTTTCTGGCTTTGTGATATGACTCTGAATGAGTTACTAATATGCACTAGCTTAGTGTGGAGCGGTGTTGTAACTCCGCTGAGTACTTTTTGCCTTTGCAGATGTTCCATGACACCAACACCTGTCATATTAGCTCCCTCCTAGATCCCGCTGTGATGGGAGTGGAAGTTTATGATACTGTAGTTAGGGGTCCTTGATAAAGGAGTAGTTGTTTTTGATGTTTATGTAGGTATTGATTTTTCACCCACTGCAGGTTTTGTGGTCACATCTGACCCTTATTTATTAGCAGCTTGAAACAAGGCTAACATTTACTTAAGTGGACAGTTCATGATTCTGCTGGGTCATAAACTCTCAGGCTGCATTCACACCTGACCGTTTTGTAGGGCGTTCTACGCTCGACGAACGCTCTACAAAACGGTCAAAAATATAAATTGCATTGTAGTCAATGCCCTCGTTCCCACCTCGCCGTATTTCCGCCCGTCCCTAACGCCCTACAAAACGGCCCACGCCTGAAAAGGTCCCGGGACTACTTTGGGCCGTTTTGTAGGGCGTTTTCCATTGGGATACTGCCAAGTAGCCTTTGGAATCGCGCGACGGACGCGCGACTTTTTTACCGCGAATCACGGTAAAAAAACCGCGTGACGGTCGCGCGACAGACGCGCATATTACAATACGCCTAGGTGTGAATGGGGTGTCAAAATAGAAAAAAGAAAAATGGTTTTGCTAATGCAAGCCATACTTATGATGCTTCAAACCTTTGATAAACATCTGTATTTGCAAAATTTGGAACAGGATGGATTGTTACAATGACGAACATAATAACAGTAAAGGCAAATGTGTCACCTGTTTTACATGTTTTATTATGGGAGATATACAATATTTCAATTTTCAGTTTAACGTTCCTTTACAGTGTTGGAGAAGAAAAAGCTAATGGACAGTGGCAACAATGGATGTATCAAGGAAGAGAAGTATAGATATATATAAAGGGGGAAAGATGGATTAAGCTACTGCTGGATGGATGGAGAGAGGCTTAGATGGATACAAGAAGGGTTGATGAAACTGAGTTCGGTTTGTGTGGAAATTAACTGCAAAGTAATTTTTGCTGGATGTGGATGGCAAAAAAGTCTGAATGACATTGCACAAAATAAGTGTAAATGTCACCCTGAAAATGTAGCATATCTGTTGGGACTGATGTAGTAGGGATGAGCAAACCTGACAGGAGGTTCAGCGAGTCAAGGCAAAAATTAGCTAAACACGAACATAGCTTCCAATCCCATTAAAGGAGAACTATGGGGTTAGGGCTTTTCCCCATAGTTCTCCTAAGGGTAACGGGAGGACACAAACTAGCGTCCTCCCGTCACCCTAAGCTCAGTAAACTGCGAGCTACAGCTCGCAGTATACTGAGACGCCGCAGCTGAAGCGGATCCCGACAATTATGTCTGGATCTGCCCAGCTGCGTGAGTGACAGCTGGCTCTGCCTATCTAGAGGCAGAGCCAGCCTCTAGATAGGCAGAGCCTGTACCCGCCCCTTCCCCATCCGTTTCGCCAGTCAGCGCTGGAAGATCGGAGCGGGGAGGGGGGAATCCAGGCTCTCTGCTGTGACAGGATCGGGAAGTGAGCGAACAATGGTATGTGTTCGCTCACTTCCCGATCTACTGAGCCGACCCGTGACAGTTTCATTGTCACAGGTCGGCTAGAACTATGAGGATGAGTGAAAATCACTCACCTCATAGTTCTACTTTAAAGCCTATAAGAGCCAAATCTTGTTATTTCTTTTCCCTAGAATTTTTCAGAGGATGGAAAAAAGACATGTGTAGCTGGGCATGTAACAATGCAACAATTATTTTAAGAATAACATTGAGTGGGAAGATAGTATTTTAGTACAGATTAAAGGGCAGCATTAAAAATACATGCTTTGGGATGCTTTAAACCTGCATGTGCAGTTATGGAGTGACTTTTTATTTTTTTACAAACAGTGGCCAGAGATGTTTTATTTAGTGACATATTCTTACCAGCTCAGGAGCAGAGTTAGCACTACTGCCGCTAAGTGACTGATTCTCATCACTGCTGAAATGTACACACAATGGCAGGGATGCTGTATGATGTCATGACCATATTTGGTCAATGACATCACCCGGGCCCTCCTGCCACTGTTTTTTCATTCCAGCAGTGCCAAGGATCTGTTATTTAAAATGGGAGCCACAAACAGTGGCCAGAGATGTTTTATTTAGTGACATATTCTTACCAGCTCAGGAGCAGAGTTAGCACTACTGCCGCTAAGTGACTGATTCTCATCACTGCTGAAATCTACACACAATGGCAGGGATGCGGTATGATGTCATGACCATATTTGGTCAATGACATCACCCGGGCCCTCCTGCCACTGTTTTTTCATTCCAGCAGTGCCAAGGATCTGTTATTTAAAATAGGAGTAGCAGCAGTTAAGGATAGTCAGCCACGATGAGTATTGTGTCACCAGGTCACTGTGATTTACCGGGATCTACACCATTGGATGACATGATTTATATTGGATTTACTTATTCATGAGAACAGATATAGTGGGTGCCCTTGTTTGGCCCATGTGCCCCCCAACTTGCAAGGTACCTTTGTCTAACCCCTTCCTTTTCCTGACCAGCTGGCCTGCATGCCTGGATAAGAGTCTTTTATGAATTTCCCTGCAGACCCACATCCCTACATCCTGTCCCCCAAATAGATGTGGGGTCTGTGGGAGGGGGACACAGAGCAAGAGGGCAGCCAGATAGCCACCTCATGCTATGTGAATGAGTATGGGGTACATGGCCCTTGATATCCATTTAAAAAAAATAGAAACAGTAAATAAAAACAACCACAACTTTAAAGATAGCCCTTTATTGAGAAAAAATAAATGCACTTAATACTCATCGTCCAGCAATGTAGATCCATGTCAATTATGAGTGCCACCACTCCGGCAGTGATCTGCAGTAGCAGAGATAAGCCCTGCTCCAAGGTGACAACCAGAGTTTAATAATAAATACCATTGATATCATCACTGGCATTTCCTATGTAGCCACAAAGTGGAAGCATTGTGGACGCATTCTGGGGAACTTATCAAAACTGGAACAGACAAAATATGGAGCAGTTGACCATAGTAACCAATCAGCTTCTAGCTATCATTTTCAAAGCTTAACTGAACAAGTTGGTAAGAGAATCTGATTGGTTGCATGGGCAACTGCTCCAGATTCTGTCTGCTCCAGTTTTGATAAATTCCTCTCATTGTGCTGACAGATGGCAGCTACAACACCAAACCACATCGGAAGGTTCTGGGGCTGAGATCAGCTGCAACATCACTGTTTTAAAGGGAGCCTTAAACTGAAGCATTTAATAACTGTTGAAATAAACTTATCGTTAAGCTGTAAACACATGTTCAATTCTGATTAAAGGATCTTGTTTAGATCTGTGCACAAGTTTTAATAATAGGGCCTACCTGTTTATTGTTGTTAAATGTAAAGACTGTAAAGATATTGATGAATAAGACTGGAATGTGTGTAGCTTTACAGCAAGTTTCTTGTTTTCAATCAGGCAAAAGCAGACCTATGGACTTCACTTGGCAGAGACAGAAGCAGTAAAGTACAGTCAGTGCAACAGTTACTATCACATCATGCAAATGCAAGAAAATAAGAACGGCCCCCATGTACATATACTGTATTTCTATAATATGAAATATATGAAAAGAAAAAAATGTTTTTCTTTATTTAGACTCATTGGTAAATATTTGGATTAAGCCAGTGTAAAAAGTTAAAGCCTACAGTTTTCATATAAAGTCCATTTAATAAACTGAGGACAAAAAAGAAGACAAAACGAATAAGAAATATAGTTAAATAACTTGTAACCACTTTAAAAAATGTGCCCCACATTAGTTAAAAAGTCAAAGTTTAAAAATGTGTTCCTTAAAAGTAACCCACCCCCTATGTTTGCCCATATAAACATTATTGCTCTTGAAGAAATTAAGTTTAAACCAAAAAGTAAATAAATCCTCCTAGTCACATGTGCTTTCCCTGGGTTAAGCTGAATCGTTTACTTATCAATGCATTATTGAAATATTTGCTAGAAAATCAACAGTGGGTGTAAACACTTTGATTGTGTGGCCAGCACAGTCAACACAAATCCTGGACTGTGTAGGAGTGCAAATTACATAAAAATGATTTTTCTTTTTTTTCTTTCACTGCTTACCATTGTTAGGGCATTCACATATACAACTTTACTATATATATATATACTGTAATGTCTTCCTTATATTGCAAAGTGCTGCCAAAACTGTTGGCAATATATAAATCCTTTATAATAATGATAATTATTAAGTATATTATTATACATTGTGTGGCAGTTTTTGTAGTTATTCATTTATTTAAGAGGAACTGGCTATTTAGCTGGGCACTTGTAACAATATTTAATCCTTAGGTAGGCATCAGTATGCCACACATAAAACTGCATGCCTCCAAATCACATAGTTTTGGTGACTTGTATAATGATGGCAGAGCCTAAGAGTTTTCTTTGATTCTGCCACGCATGCTGGCATCTGCTGCATCACACGGGCCTAACATAAAAGAAAGTGAACCAAAGTTAAAAATTACCATAGGCCAGAGAGGAGGACACCTGCTGGAGGAACCCTCTGCTGTCAGGCACAGCTGGAGACTAAAAAAATGAAAGCCATGCAAACAAGTGACAGGGCAGCATGAAATCAGCTTTTGTCTTTTTTTATTAACAATTACAGTATGCGAAGTCACATTTCAAACCGGCTGTGCATATAACAAAAAAAACTCAAGCGTTGAAGTGTGCCTTTAAAAAAAAAAAAAACAGGAGCATGTTTGGAGGCTTCCCAAGTGTGTTGAGGAAAGTGGTAATTAATGTAAAGTGAATGAAGGAGGAATAGTGGCATAACAATAGGAAGGTTTCTTTCTGTCGTAGGTGAAAGCCTTGACAAAAGACTGTTGTTAAAAATGGCCACTGCAAGGCCAGCACTTCAAACCCAGGTATGGGTGACCTTTTTTTCTTTTTTAGATATAGAGGCTTGTTTTGTATCTGTCTCTTAATACAATAGAGGTAATTTGCACCAATTTAATTTTGTGTATGCTTTAGGTTGTACCGAGGCTTTGCTCTTTGATGGCTCCTTTCAGCAAAGCGTTTGCTCAAGGTTCATAGGATGTTAGCTTCTCTTCTTTTTCATTTACAACATCAAGAGGATTACAAAGAATAACTGTGTTGCCTAACATCAATGATACAGTATATCTTCAGGCTACTAGAAAGCAGTTTTCACAAAGTGCACCTTCTAATATTTTAGAACCTCCACAGGCTGCACATAAAACAAGCATTAAACACAAAAAGCTCACAAGGATCCAATGAAAGGTTATACTCACGCAACCTTATTCATCTTAAACACCTGGTTTACAGACAGGCAAAGATCACTGATCAAGTGTCATATTAGCAGACATATTACACGTGCAATATGACTATGGAGGATATAAGCTGTTCAACCAAGTCAGATTTATTTGAGGGAAGTAGAGCAGAGCAACATCTTGTATCTGTAAAATGTTGCCTGATTTGGGGGGTCATCTTATTTTTTGGCCTAGGATCATACTTTTTATACAAATAATGCTCTAAAGGAATCCATGCTAGTGGTACACTTCACTGCCTTACGAATACTGCTAATGCACAATTAGCAGTACATTTGGGCATAGGGTTCTTTTAGGTTGTTTTTAACTGTTGTAATGTATGGCCAGTGGAAACTTTGGACTGTTCCATTTTTTAAAATATAAAATAGTCACCTCTAGATAATATTAGGTTGGTGCTGTTAAACCATAGAATGAAAAAAAGTGAGCAAGAAAAGGGAACTGGTGGTTCTAAGGACATTTGAAAAGTTCAAAGTGGTTAAAGAAGGAGGTGGTCATCCAGAGGGAGAGCTAAGCAAGAATTTTAGAGATAAGATCAGGCACCTTTACATAACAGGTAGTTCTTCAGAGCTCTTCACAGCATTTGTAACATAGTTAGCAACAGCTGGAGAACTTTTCATTATCAAGCATGAAAAGGCATAACCAGACAGGCTATTGTGAGGGGGGCCAAAAGGACCAAAAAGCCTTTCACTCAACCAGTGTGAAGCCTTCTTAAAGGAGAAGGTACCTTCATGTCTTATATGTACCACAGATAACAAACAAGAGGTTTTTTCCTCATTTAGGGCAGTGAATGGAGCCCTGCAAATCATTACTTTCTGCCCCTTGGCCAACTGTACATCCAATACTGCTGGTTTACTGCTACAGCCTATTATCATCAAGCCATTTATTGCAAAATTCATACAGCTGTTTATATTATCAGGTATCTAATGAATTGGGCTGTTTAAGGATTTACAATCCACAAGGACATCAACCTGGAGTACTCAGCCAATAATAATTAATATGCAGAATACGATAGGACAGGGACACAGTTTTTCTGGAGTATTTGTGTGGGTGAAGGTTTTAGTAACATTGAGCATTAATCCTGCTTATGACCATTCAAGTTATTAGTGGTACCTGATATTAGGAGGGCCCTAAATAAACAGGATAGAGCTAGCAGTAAAGAGTAGATCAAGCAGTAAATGTACAGGTACACAACAGAGTTCCACTTTGAAAGTGAATAAAGCATTGAAATAGCATGGTGTCTGATATCTAGGAAAAGAATGAAGTATTGGGAAGAGAGGTAGAGCAGTGTAGATATAGGATCCAGGAACAGGCCTAAATGTGATATAACAAATCAGGTTGACAGGCCTAGTCAGAGATAGTAACAAAATGATGCATACACAAATGGGGGGTGTCTCTTTGCACCACTTTTCTGGTGGTATGGACCTAGGATCTGCACCAAATTCGCCAACACTTGCAACAGATTCAGCAGGAAGTTCCACTTTAGGAACCTGCCACTGTGGCTGCGACAGATTTAAAAAGAATTATGGGCTGAGGTGGCATATGCAGGGATCCCAACCTGAAATAAGTAATTTCAGGGAGGTGCCCTTCTCATTTCAGGGAGGTGCCCTCTGTCTACCCCCCCTCCTCTCCATGGGGGGGGGGGGTGCAACAACAAGGAATAAAGCACCTCCCTGACATGATGGCAGATTGCAAAGACGCTAATTGCTGTTTTTTTGTGTTCTGACAGCTGCTGGCGTCAGGAAAAAAAAACAGCATAGGAACTACTAGCTAGTTTGCTATTGACTATTTCAATTTGCAATAGGCAATAGGAAGCTTGCTATTACACCTGCCCTCTGCTGCTGTCAGTCAGCAGAGGTGGACCTGATGGAGAGCTTCAGTTCCACCTCTGCTGATTGACAGCAGCAGTGGGCGGGTGCAACAGCTAGACCGCTATTGGCTATTGCAAATTGAAATAGCCAATAGCAATCTAGCTATTAGTTCCTATGCCTTTTTTTTCCCCCTGACGGCGGCCCCAATGTCAGAAAAAAAAAGACATCATGGAAAGGTTTACTGCTAGATCGAGCAGAAATGCTTCTCTCCCGGGTGTACGGGAGCCGCTATCCGGGAGAGTTGAGATGTCTGCGTACGCAGATCATAGATTGATGTACACTAGGCCATACACAACTATCATTAGTTCTTTATGTTACCCAGTTTATCATTTCCCTTGCTTGCTTCCACAGTTTTAAAGTAAATCTAAACCATATCACTAAAATATCATATAGGCTATAACATGTTAATGTAGTTTAAGGATATTGTCAATCATTTTAAATCTGCAGCTTTCAATAAAAAATATGTGGTAATCCTGCCGTGAAGGTCTTTATTCAGGACTTTCTGGTCCTGTCCCTCTCTTTCCCTGTCTGTCTCCCAATTGCTGTAAGCCTGGCTCATTCCGTTGGCATAGTCAGGAAGGAAGCCCATCCAGAACAATGACATACAATTGCCGCTGGACACAGGAAGGGGCTGTGAAGAGCCTAGAGGAGATCAGCCTCACCGAAAGGCAACAAAAGATTAAAAACAGTATTATTTAAAAACCAAAAGACTAACATTTATTTATTTTCAGTGCTTTAGCAAACTAAATGTAACCCAATTAAGATTTAGATCTTTAAGTTAAGTGCAGCAATAAGCATACAAGTTTAAGAAATTACTCTTATGAACTCTGCATTGGAAACATCTACAACAGAGTTGTGTCAGTGTAGATAAATGTCCCGTCTGCTAGGCTGCCCCATAAAGTGCATTTTATATTACTTTTATAAAACCTTAGGTATCCACAGGGGGTGAACAACCACAATAAAGCAATAGCCCAGCATTTAACTGCAGGATAGTAAAAACCCTTTAATCCTGGAGAAGAGAAAAAAGGGGATGGGCCCCATTCGGCCTGGCAAAGAAGTAAAAAGATTGATGAGGGCCAGTGTTAGGCCTGATCACTAAGGAAATATGCACAATCTTCAGTCTATGGTAAACTGCACATGGTGGAATACTGCAAGTACAGATAACAATGCTTTACAAAGATTTTAACATTAGTCAGTATAGATCAATGTATATCACTACCCTACACAAGATAACCACTAAAACACAGGTTTTTCC
Source organism: Nanorana parkeri (assembly GCF_000935625.1). Classification (NCBI taxonomy): domain Eukaryota; kingdom Metazoa; phylum Chordata; class Amphibia; order Anura; family Dicroglossidae; genus Nanorana; species Nanorana parkeri. Next base: position 442,517 of record NW_017307310.1, read on the forward strand.
AGAGAATTTAGCTGCTATGAAGGCAGATGGTGCATCTTTTGATCCTTCATTTTCAAACAAGTCTTTCTAATAGGGGTGGCTGTAATAAAAATGGCTAGTATTGTTGAGCCTTCAGCGCATCCTTAACTAATGTATGATTACCTCCTCTCCAGCTGAGGGGCCCAGCAATGTATCACTCAAGCAGTGGCCCTTAAAATCTGAAAGTATTACCCAGTATATAAAGCGAAGATTCACCCAGAAAGAGTAGCAGACGTTTTTTACTACGAGTGGTGACCTTGGGTGTGATAAACTTTATACTTTTGTTGACACACTGTAGGCACACTGAGAAATGCAACTGTGTCTATATACAGTAAACTCCCCGTTATCCGGCATCCACGGGGATTAGTAGATTCTGGATAAATGTAGTTTCTGCTTGCTTGAAAGTTATAATTAAAAATAGGTTTAACTAATGCCATACCCCATACTATACCATATCATAACATAAACTCTGTATTGACTTCATATTAATATGCAGTAATAAAAAGCAAATTAAGACAAAGACACACTTAAGACAAATAGACACACGATCATTTCCAGGATAAGGCTGGGCACACACACCTTACAACCATCGCAAGACTTTTGTAAGGTACTTAAGATGTGGTTGTAAGGTACTTAAGATGTCCAGCCTATCTTGGACATCTTGGACAGGCAGATCGTACTTGCGATGATCGCAAGACCGCGCCCCCCTGAGGGGCGGGCTTCCGATGACATCAATGACGAACGCGCAGTGTGCGCTTGCGCACATCGGCCCGTCCGGCATTTATCTTACGAACATGCTACACAGCTGCCGAGCATCGTACGATGTTCGGCGGCTGTGCAGCATGTTCGTAAGATAAATGTTTTCGAACATGTTCAGGTGCCCACACACCTTACGATAATCGTACGATAATCGCAGGAAATCCCGCGATCGTACGAAGATCGTTCGTAAGGAACCGGCTGGGACAGCGAGCGGAGGAACCGGCCGGGACAGCGAGCGGAGGTACGGGGGGGGCAGCGGAGGAATGCAGCGGTCTGTGTCCCCGCTGCCTCCGCCAACACAGGCGGGGAGAGCAGCGGGGACTTGAAGGAACACAGACCACTGCAGCCACAGTTCTCCTAAATGTACCGGCAGCTGGCGGCTGCCAGTACATTTAGGAGGACTGTGGACCCCGGTTCGTAAGTACGGATTGTCCGTAAATCGGGCGTCTGTAAGTCAGGGACTGCCTGTACTTGATTTTACTTTTTGCAGTGTTAGTCCAAGCAAAAGGTTTTTCTTTAGTTTTGGATAAAGTGGAGAAGGATTAGAACTCCTGCCAGGTTTTTACTGCTTTAAGGGGCATCGTTAGAGAGATTTACCCTCACTTGCTGTCATGGTAACAATGCTTTAATAGACAGGAATTGAGGTAAAAATCTACAACAGGGACAGAGAATGCAAAAAAGATCTAACAGGGGTTCTAGCCTTCCCTTACTCTCCAAAAAAAAAAAGCCTTTTTACCTACTCGATCTAAGGGCTTATTCACAAAGGCATGTACATCCATACAGCATCAACACCCATGCAGGGACCTGCTCCCTGGACAGGTGCAGCGTGTAATTGTGTGTGGCTGCTTGTACACCCCTATGGGAGGACGCGGCTGCATGCGGCTACACACCAACCATGAATTTGCCCATACTTGGATGCACACTGTCTGTGCCCAAGTATGGGCACCCAGATCTGCATGCATGTGCAGGTTTAGGTCGGCATGTCACCACGTGCATCTGTATCTCTCCATAGGGATGTACAGGTAGCCGCTCACAATTACATGCTGCACCTGTCCCTCCTGGGAGTAGGTCTCTGCATGGGCATGCACGCTGTATGGATGTGCACACCAATGTGAATGAGCCCTTAGCAGAGTGGGGAAGGCTTTTTTTAGTAGAGTAGGGGAAGGCTAGAACCCCTGTCCATCCTGAGAGGAGGTCTCTGTACGGGCATGCACACAGTATTGATGTGCACGCCGTGTGAATGAGCCTTACAACTAAAACCAAAGAAAAACTGTTTTGGCTGGACATATACTTTTGTTGTTTTGTTTGTTTACACCATGCCCGGTGAGTTTCATTTTCTGCACACAACCACTCATGTATGGTGTCAACTGGGCACATAGAAAACAATTGTTTATGAAAAGAAGTACTTAAGAAGAAAAACATTACATTTTATTTCAGATGTGGACAAAATATTTATTTTTGTGTAATTAAATTAGTAATTGTGAACAGAGCAAAACATTTCTTGAAATCTTAAATCACAAGGCAGGTCGTTATGTGATTACTGATCCTTTCCTTTGATTGGCTGATTGCTGACCATTATTATGCTTTACACATTACTGTCTAATTTTTATGATTATTTATATAATTGCACAGAATTTATTATAGTTGTAAATCATTTTACTTGAACTTCTCTTTCTATTGAGTGCTCACAGTTTACTTTCACCTTTGACCTAAAGCACTGCCATAAATTGTGTGATGTCCAGTTGTTTGGCAGGTGCTTCATTTACAATTCATGTGTGGTGGTAGCACTGCAATTGGTCCATTCCAAAGCCAAATCTCTAAAGGAAGAAACAATGACCTATCAATTTAAATGCTCTGACATTTCCTGTAGTCATTGCTATGCCACTTAGTACAGATTTCACATGATGGAATGAGGCTGACCATTAGGTGAACCTCTTGGGTATCTCTTGATGTATCTGACATGTAATGGATGTGTGCATCCCAGTAAGCAATTTACCCAAGTACTTTGTAGATATGTAAACTACCTCCTTGCAGATTGGTAACTTTATACCTCAGCTTTAAACAAGAGTGCCTTAACAACCATCATTAAATTGTGTGCTGAAAGTAAGCACTTGTGAATAATCACTTTTTACTTGTATAATTGTTTTTGAATTACCAAAAGCTATACAAATTAACTTCTACTTCTGTGATTACATAGCTAAAAGTGTGATTTTGTCATATTACAGTCTGACACATAGATGTCTTATATAACAGATAGTTCTGTAGTGTGGGAAATAATAAAACTAAAATACTCTAATGAGAGACAATGTTTGCATAACAGTGATAAATTAATGAATCTGCCAACAAAAAGAGATGTGCCCCCTGTTTTTAAATGTTACCATTTTGGTACACTAGTTCACCAAGCACTCAGGCTGCCCATGACTGGAGAACAGCATACATGTGGGGCCTGCAATGTTATTTCTAGTGTCTATGCTATTTAGCACTTCATGGGTACTTTAGGAGGTGGCCTAAAATGAAAAACAACAATAGGGCTATTGTGCCCTCTGCTAATGGGCACCGTGCGGCTGTATTCCACCTAGACTCCAAGGAGGTGTGGATATAAAGGGGGGTTTGTTTTAGTGGTAGGTAAGCTCTTTCTATACCTCGCAGGAAAATGCCACAAAGAGAGATGCCACATAATTACATGGTGCCACTCCCTGCAGCATTCATGACCTGCCCATTGCTAGAGAAAGATAAGGAGAAATGGGACCCATGATGCCACCTGACTGGACTGAGGACACCTAGAAAAAAAAGGTGGGGGGTTGCAGGTGAAAAAAAACAGGGAGGGGTACCAAGACTAAAGTTCAGCTTTAAAAGAAGACACAACACACATAAACACACATTATCTCTCTTTTTTCTGCCCTATGTGCCACTGCCTTGCCCCTCTCCAAAATCTGTTCTATGCATCCTGAACTCTATTGACTTCAAAGGAAGGGCTGTCAGCAGGCACTAAAACCGATTGCTATGGACAGTGCTCCTATTTTATCTTTAGTTTTAAAAAAGCAACTTAATGTGTTTCTGTGCATATCTTAACAAATATACACTTGTTTTTAAACTCACTATTTTTTTTAATGGAATGCAAAGTGGCATTCAGTGCAATTTATATATTCAACCTGGTCACCTTTCAGTCCTCAGGCACTGTTTGTGCTTTTTTTTTTAAACTTTGAAAGTAATCTGTTTTCAGAACTTTTGTTGAGAAAAAACTATCCCCTAAAGAAAAAAATCAAACAAGATAGTTCAAAAAATACATTTTACAAATGAAAAGAAACAGGTACAGTCTTCGAAATTCAGTGAATGAACTGGGAGGGGATATCCGATTCACATTTACTTTATTCACTTGAATGTGTCACAAAAGTGCAAGCAACATATTATAATAAGGTAATTTGCCATCTATTCAGCACATTAACGGGTATTGTAAGTAGCCTCCCTTGTTTTAGTTTTCCCAATATCTGCAAGTAAATCTATTAAGTAAGTAACATGGAGAAATACTGTGAATGTGTACCATTTTGTCCAGCAGCCAATGATAGGTCTTTGCGCTGGAGCTTTCCCGATCTGTTGGAAGCAAGCTGGGGAATCTTTTTCTGTGACATCAAGTACTCCTAATCATAGCACATGCTTTCTGCCATCGACCACAAAAACTACCCAATCATCACAAGCAATAATTTAAATTAGGAGAATCTGTAGTTTAAGCGATCCCTGAAAACTCACCTCTGCAGGAAAGCCTATCCCAACTCCTCGTAAATACTATACATCCACTCCTTTAATGAGCTAATCCCTCATAGTTATTACCTTCTGTATCACTTGCCCCTCCTTGTAGATTGTAAGCTCTCACAAGCAGCGGCCTCTAAATCCTTTTGTATCGCATTGTATTGTAGTTCTGTCCTTCCATATGTTGTACAGTGCTGCACAAAGTGTTGGCGCTATATAAATTCAGTATAATAATAATAATAACAATACTATTTAAACATTGCCTACATCAGACAAAATCTGTCTCCCAACAAGTTGAAATCAGAGTAGCACTATTGAAAACAACAGAAAAAAAAACTGGGGGAGGAGAGATCACATTGGGCGTTTAGTAAAGAGAACTCAATAGGCCCCACCTACATACATTTTATAAATGGGATTTAAAAATGTAGGCCACAATGCTCAGTAACCTTGCTGAGTATAGCAGAGAGTGGATGGCAATAGTTTGCAATTTCTGCAGGAGCAGAGATTGATACTCTGATGATATATGGGTAATACATATAATAAATATTTTTCAAGCATATTTTTTACCAAAACATCATCATAGAATTCTGGACAGCAGATTACATACAGTGCACTATTATATGGTTTCTTTGATTTATGTTTTACACTATTTGTATCTCATGTTTATCTCACAAAAACAAAAATATTTCATATTAGAATACGTCTTTTTGATAGCAACCAGCATTAGAGGGTATGTAACATGGATTTACTCTATGCCAAGCTTTCAAGCACATATTTTGTATTTGATATTGCATTCCTGAAACAAAAACAAATGTAAGTGTATTGTTCTTGTTTTGCAATAAATTTAAGGAATACATTGTGGAATCAATGATCAGTATTAGAAGTATTTTGCAGTCAACATTAAACAGGCATAAATGTAGTATTCCAATAAACCCCTTTTATTGGTAATCTCATAATCTGAGAACCCCTGCTCATGATACAGAAGAGCAATTTCCAAACACTTCTTCTGCAGGCTTTTTACTGCTTCACACATACAGACAGCCACCGATCACCTTTAAAACTGCCATGAAACTTTTAACGTGATTGGTTATATACCACACAGCTTTTAGAAGAACACCCCTAGTAAACCTTTGAAGAGATGTCTTGATTCTGGCTGCAGGGATTATAGAGAACTTAGATGAGGATAAATTGAATTAACGTTTTGGTTAGGGTTGCACAGATACCAAGTACAGTACTCGGTACAAGTACATGTACCGATACTTTTGAGCTCCAAGACTAGACTAGAGAAAAATTAAAAAATTAGGAGGCGGCTGTCATGTGTAAGGAGCACACGGAGCTCCTGGGATTTGTACATCTCTGTTTTAATGTACAATTTTGTTTTTATAAATATAAATAAAGGGATGCACAGATACCAGTTTTGCGAGTACGAGTACTGGTACTTGCCGAGTACTTACAAGTACGAGTACTGATACATTTTTGTTTATTATCATGTGACAGTTTTTCTAAAACAATACAGACTAATGATTTCAGGACAGTGGTGGAGTGCCAGAGCCAGGTCCCAGCTGCAACCGCTGCAACCTTGGTAGTTCTCATGAAAATGCCAAGTATCGGTACTGGTACTCGAAAAGTATCTGTGCATCCCTAGTTTTGGTTTAATCACAGCTGCACTGTTAACTGGATAGTATTAGGAATCTGGTTTGCTGTTAAAAGTAGTATGAGGGGAAGCAAGGGAAAGGAGCAGGATGTGCCTTGTCTCCTTGTGTATGTATGTTTGCGGAAACACAAAAAGCTTACTAGCATACACAAGGGTGGCTCCATAGGACTCTGCAAAGGAAAGGAGCCACAGGGGCCAGTGCTCAAGAGACCAACTGATTCTTCAGGAAACTAAAGCTTTTAAACATCAGGCTGTTGCCCACTGTATGCTGACAGCGCAGAGCCGCTCTGCAGCCAGGACGGATCCTGACAATATTGCAAGGATCCACGCCACTACCTGATTGACAGATGGCTCTGCCTCTCTAGAGCCAAAGCCAGCTGTGCCTGCCCCTCCCCTGTCCATCTCACCAGTCAGCACTGGAGGAACCGAGAGGGGAGGGGGAATGCCTGTATGTGTATCTCATGTAGGAGCAATATTGGATGAAGTATTTACTTCATATCAAAGTGTGCATGTGCACATTTTGCCAACTGTGACCACAGCCATCGTATGTACACAGTTTCTTATGCAAAGGCCTCTAAACAAGTTGTCAATGATAAATGCCCATGCATACTCTCTCTTGTTTGCAACAACTGCAGCACATACAGTTTTTTTTTAGTTGAAGCATTACTTTATTTGTTTTTATTATTTAAAGTAAGATGTTGACATTTTTAAGTGCACCTTATCAGAACAGAAGACAAAAAAACAGCAGTTGTTGGTTGATATAAAGGGCGTATGTTCAATTGGATTGTAACTTCAGTGGTCTGCTTTAAACACAGAACATCAATGTATAATTTGCTAAGTTCAGGGATCGTGGTCACTATATGTATAAAGATTCATAGGCTCATGCCTGCCCACCATGCAGAAGCACCATAGTGATTCATCTCTATTTGTGTCGATGTTAGGGATTTATTAATACATCATTACATTTTTATGTATTCAATTCCATAATGCATTTTCAGTATCCACGACATTTAAGAATTAATATGCTTTTCTTTTACACTCTATTATGTCTAAACTTTTCCCATTCAACTTCTTTCTTTTTATTACTAGAACTTTTGATACCAATGGGTATGTTCTTGGCACATTATTTGTATCAAATATTCTTAATAATTTTGCACTTTATATTTTTGCCTTTTTTAAATATTATTGGTTAGCATTCTAAAAATCTAAGTAGTTTTCTGAGGTATTTATCCATTGCTATTATAGTGTATAAAAATGTATAGCTTTGTAGACCATATTTTTTATATTGTTTTTACAAATTTAAAGCTGAACTCCAAGCAAAGAGCTAAATACATAGTTGACGTGCATATATGTGAGTTGTTTTACTTGTCAAAGGATTTGCAGAACAGTCCGTTTTGAGATGTACACAGCCCTGCCAGACAGAAGTGAGCTTTGTTACCCAAATGTTTTTCTCTGCAACAAAGCCAGGTCACCTATTCCTCAAGCTTGTGATGGGACAGTCAAGAAGCAAAAACAGACTGTTGAGCTCATCTGTTTGTTCACTCACCATTCTCCTCCTGTCTGCAAACTTGGATGGAACGAAGTATATTCATGGGTCACGTTGGCACATACAGTTTATGCACCTCCTGTAGAGTTCTTCTTTCCTCCTGTATTCTACAGGCAGTCAGCACCTGCTTATATCAAACAAATGTATCCTATCTAGCAATTGTAGTGAAAGGTGAAATCAGTTGAAGGTTAGGCTGCTTGCAGTTGACAAAGCCGTGGTGTTGGTTAGCCCAAGCTGCATGTTTTAAATCTAAATCTAAACATATGCGATCTCATGCCATTGTCTAATATATACATAACTACTACAAACAGTTATATCTTAAATGATCTAAAGGTAAAAATCTGTTCATAGTCAGATTTTAGTATCATGCCTTTATTAAAGCAGAACTCTGTGATCCTTTATGACTCTACCATTGCTTAATAAAATCGCTATGACATTATAGATGGTAATGCCTTACTTTATCTTTATTCTCTATAACGTCATTGGCTATGTGGGGAAAAATTAGTTTTTCTCATGCGCCAGGGAAGGATCTATGCTTGAGCCTCACGTCACATCTGATGGAGGGGGGACCTCGGCATAACATGTCCCATGAAACTGAACCTGCTTGTGGTTATTGTGTAATATTACTTCTTAACTTATCAATAGCAACTTAATGTTTAAACATACCATGTCATTTTGCTTTAATCTTTACTAAGGCAAGAAGATGTTAAATAATCCCTATCCAACTTTTCCCTAACCCATGTTACAGCAGGTTAATGTAGCCTTGAAAATACGATGGCTGACTTTGGAGGAAATCTATCTAACATTACACATATCCAACCCATATGTATGGATTTAGTTAATGGTACAAAAATTCCCCAGCACTTAATCCAGCTAGCGAGCACAAAACTACCTGATTAAACAGTTTCACATTTAAAGGGGTTCTAAACCCTCCGGTTTTTTTTGCTTATATCTACTGCTAGCAAGCAGTAGATATAGGCAAGGAGTGTAAAAAAAAAAGAAAAACCGCTTGAAATCATTTAAAACTTACCTCGTTATCGCTGCTCGCTCCCGCGCCGAGAATCAGGAACTGCTCGTACGGCCACAAAGTATCTTGGGGCGGGCGCATGCGCAGTTCCGATTCTCGGCCGGGAGACGAGCAGAGACGCAAGGTAAGTCTATGGACGCGTGCACCCGCATGCAGACACCACTGGATCGGAGGGACAGAGCAGTCAGCACTGGATCAGAGTGACGTCGCACCGCTGGAGGGACACATGAAAACAAGAAGAGGAAGACCAGAATAAGAGACATAATTTAAGGTAAGTGCTAACATTTACATGGGGGGGGAGGGAAAACATTTTTTGCCTTTAATATCACTTTAAGTTAGAAGGTTTCTGTTGCATATATTTGCAAATGCATGTGAAACCATGCTACCGCATTGAGGCACCTCTACAGAGTGTGATCCCCAACTCTTAATTGGTTAAGCTCCCTACTTGGGACATGTATAGCAATGAATAAGTATGGAGTCAGTATGGCTTGCAGGTAGGCCTATCCTTCTTAAAGGCACAGCAACACATCAGAAGCCCAACAGCGCAGGCACAGCAACACATCAGAAGCCCAAGCGTTTACACCAAATCAAACAAAGCAAATCATGTCAGCAATTCAGCAGGAAAGTTGATGTGGCAGTGTGGCAAATGTTATAGCAAATGCATGCAACAAAAACCTCTGTTTTTAACCATAACAATGACACAGTTTAATTAGGTATTTTTGTGCTGACTAGTTGAATTGAGTGCTAGGGAGCTTTTGTACTGTTTCAATGTACAGCCCTGACCATGTGCTCCTCCAAGGTTAGCCTGCTATCTACAAATTCATTGATATTTCCAAGGTTGAAAGCTCAGATAAGGTATTTTTGTGTTGCCTAGCTCAGCTGGGGAATGTTATATTGTTCAGAGTATTGCTCTGTCCACAAGCATCGGTATTATACAATGACCTGAGCAGCTGCCATTGTTTTCCTTTTGGACTTACTTAATAAGTAGGGATGCACAGATACTTTTTGAGTACCAGTGCAGATACTTGGCATTTTCATGAGAATTACAAGGGTTGCAGAGGATGCAGCTGGGGCCTGGCTCTGGTGCTCCACCACTGTCCTGAAATCATTAGTCTGTATTGTTTTAGAAAAACTGTCACATGACAATAAACAAAAATGTATCAGTACTCGTACTTGTAAGTACTCGGCAAGTACCAGTACTCGTAAAACTGGTATCTGTGCATCACTTTATTTATATTTATAAAAAGTAAATCGTACATTAAAACAGAGATGTACAAATCCCAGGAGCTCCGTGTGCTCCTTACAAATTACAGCGGCCTCCTAATTTTTGAAATTTTCTCTAGTGTAGTCTTGGAGCTCAAAAGTATCGGTATATGTACTCATACTTGTACCGAGTACTGTACTTGGTATCTGTGCAACCCTATTAATAAGGCAGTTCAAAGGGAAGTGGGTAGACTCTAAGTTCAGTAACCCATAGTAGCCAATAAATGTGCAGATTTTTTACTCAGTTCATTTATTATGTGTTACTAAACAGTACACCTTCATTGCTCTTTTCACTGTTTTATTGAATATGCCCAATAGAAATACACTTGACTTACAATAGGAATTATTGCAGTAAATGTATCCTTTGGTTTAAAACACAGATGTTTAGGCTAGGGAAATGGATTTAAAGAAGCCTTTACACCCACCAGCTCTTCTAACATGAGTTGCATCATTGCTAGTTCAGACCTGTGTTCTATGGACATATATTGCTTTTATATATACCCCACACACTATCTGATTGTTGAGCAAACCTATCAAGATTGAATGTACAGGATAATGTGTGTGACACTTCTGAGTACCTTAATGGTTAAAGGAAAAATGTTTTCAGTCTCAGCAACCAACACTTTAGTATCCTCACACTCCAGATTACAGTGGCTGAGCCTCCTGAAAACAGTAGGCAACATCATGTGTCATACATATAATGATGAAACAGCAGGAACGCATGATGTGTCACCAGCCAACCTTATCAAACACTTTTGCTTCTGACGTTTTTCTTCTAACACACGCGGAAAAAAAATTAAAGACATGTTTCCATTATCTACAAATTCTCCTTAGCACTCATTTCTCCTAGCAGAAGGCGTTCGCTGTGATAGGAGTAAACGCTCAGTCTTTATGTGGAATGTCTGTCTCCAGGCTCTTTGTGTTAAGAGGGTCTGGAGCAGATCCAGCCAGTCAGGAAGGAGTGAAGAATAACCATTTAGCAATGTTTAGGAAGTTTGAATTGAGCAGTGACATGACACGTCTAACGAAGTGTGCCATTCATACAACCAGAGGAAGGAGGGGGGTTTGCTGTCATACTTCTCACATGTCATTATAGCAGTTGGAATACTGCAAGCATGTTATTACAGTATAATAAAAATGTCTCTCTTTGTGACTTACAGAGTCATAAATGATATGTCACTCAATTCATGATGGAAATCAAAGGCAAGTGGGCTACACAAAAATGCCTCATTATAATATATCTCGACCAGTATGGAATATTAAATGCACTTCTTTTGGTGTTACTGACTATTCCTTATTAAGATAATAAAGAATGTTTTTAAATAGGATTAATGGCTCGCGTGATAAACAGACACATTTTATGTATATTCTTTATCATTGTAGGTAAGGAACTAATGAAGAATGAAAAGTAGCAATATATGAGAAGAAAATGCAAAACCCAAAATACAGCAATCAATATGCTCTTTGAATTATATAACCAGACAGTCTATTGCTTTTAAATACGCAGTTTATAAATATTTACACAGAGTTTGGACAATTAATGGAATCAATTCTCTATGACACAATACTGCCAGTGTATTTTTTGGACCTGATAAGATGTTACACGCATGATTTTTTGATTCAGTAGTAGCCACTCCCACTTTGCTGCCAGCTTCTGACACAAACTGTGTAGACACCAGCTAGAAACTAATTTTATAGTTTCATTACAGACACTTCTCACATTGGCAATAAAAAGTGAACCTAAGTACGAATAATATTAAATTGCTGTAATCTTTACCATCTCTGGATTTCCACTTTAATAATTATGCTTAATAAAAAAAAACATCAACTTCATGTCTGTGCATGTCAGTACCACTCAATACTGAAAATCATTAAACTGTTTTAGTAAGACATGAATGTCATGCTGTAAGGATTTCTTACTAAGTAGCTGCCTTTTTCCCTACAGCTACCAATCAGTATCCAAGCTGTTATGCAAAGTAGCAGTAAGAAGCTAAAAGCTTAAAGTGAACCTGTGCCCAAATCATGCACACTAATATGTTTACATATCCTAAACAAGCAGTAAAAGAAGCCCTCATTCATCTCTGTATCTATAAGCAATGTAGAGAAATTAATGTTCAAAACTCACAAAACAGGCAATGAAATCTAATTTTTTTTTCTGCGAGAGCAGTTCTTGGCAGCCTGTTAGCCTTCTAATGTAAATATACAGCAGATGTTTTCTAAGCTCTTAGGAAACGATTTAAATCTGACCTTAGAGTCTTTGTTGTGATGTTTGAAGATGTTTGAGAATGAATAATTTCATGATAAAAGCAGTTAGAGAGGTAAGTGATGGCTTTTTTTAAAGCTCTTTTACTGCATATTAAGAATATGTAAAACATTTAGTGTCCATGGCTTGGGCACAGGTGCACTTTAACCACCTGAGTTCCCAGGCCATTTTTCCTAAATTCCCTCTAGTCCCAGAACTTTATTTTTTGGTTTCAGCCATGTCATGGTTCCACAAGTTGTTTTACCCTAATGTGTTATACATTGCTTTTTTTCAGATGAGGCTTTAATTTGCCCATTTTTTTTATTTCCCTGGCTTATATTGGGAATAAATAATAAAAAAATATTTATAGCCAGTCATATATAGCCAGGTTGCAAAACTGCCTAGAGCAGCGGTAGGCAACCTTGCCTCTCCAGCTGTGCTTATTGTCTGTTTTGTGTTTTTTTTCTGTAAGTGTTTTCTTGCACTGTTTTTCTTGCATTTTATTTAAAGGATATTTAGATATTATTATGCTGAATCTCTGGATGCTATAATGAGCTTAGGAACGTTTACCTTTTTGAAGAAAGCTACTGTATTGTACACTTTGTTACATTGCTGTCTGGGTGTGGCAGCAAGTGATATAGACATTTCTTTTAAAACATTGGATGCTCCAAATGGTGCATGTTTCTATTTAAACATACAGTTAAGGCTATTGTTTGTGTGTTAAGGGTTAACTGCTGAGTTATCCTGCCCCAATGATGATCAGTCTCTATCTGCTGGTGTTTATATTGCTTTCCCAGAGCTGGAAAACCTCTGTGCATGGTGTAATTGTCACACAAGAAATCAAAGTATTATATAGTCACTGATATAGCACTATATTGTAAAGCACTAAACAGTATATCCAGACCAAAAAAAAGCCCTGCCTACTGTTGGTTATGTGTTTAGATGAAGCACTGAGATCTTGAGGAATGCTGAATTAAGTTTGAATTAAGTTTAGAAGTTTGAATTAAATTCACACTCTTCCTGCTGTCTCCATGGATATTGATGTCACATGTCCAAGAAGGGATTATTTCCCCTTCTTGAAAAGGCGGTACCAGATCTCGCACATTTGCAGACAGAGATCTAGCGCTGGGCCTGTTTACGTTTGGTTCTATGAATGGAAGAAGGTATTGCCTCCTAGGATATGCAACATTGGTATCCCAGCAGGCTATCCTCCATTCATAGAACAGACACGGTGAGAAATCTTTGCCTGTACATGCATGAGATCTGGTGCTGGGTCAGTGGGTGGAGACAGATGGCTCCAACTGACATAACAAAGAAGATTGCGGTGTGGGACAGAACGTGTATCAGGAAAGCAGTGCAAGAGAAGAGGACAAAGCAGATCTCACTGGGCTTGTAATTATGTTAAGCGCTGTGCAAACTGTTGGCGCTATATAAATCCTATATAATAATAATATTACAGTACTAGAAGAGCACCCAAGGTAAAGCTGGCTATACACCTGGAGGTTTTTCTAATTTGTCATTGCTCCACATAGCCACCCACACCTCAAATTTGAGCAGTGCGTGGCCAGCTTAGGGAGGGTGGGGGGAATGTATTTTTCACTGGGGAGGGTGAAGTTTCTCTTTAAGGTAGCATACCTTCAACAGTCTTGTTAATGTATTTGCATAAGTGGATTACCTGCCATCTGAGCCATATTTTATGAACAATTACACTTTCACCCCTAAAGCCCAGCATTATACACTGCTACAATGAAAGAGTACATTCAATATCATAATATGTTAATAACTACTTAAATGACTATGTTAATAATGATGTACATTTACAACTAATCAAGACTTTATAGAACCTTTTAATAAAAAAGAAAAATGTACTCAACATTACATATCTTGTTTTTTATACCATGACAATAATAATGACATAAACAAATGTTTCAATCATCACCACTTAATTGTCAAAAAGCCACCAAAGACACTTACCAGTAAGTACCAAGTTGCAAGAGCCAAAAACTGTCACTGTCAATCTATGGAAGTCATGTTTCCAATTGTTCGTGACCTTTGCTGTAGGCTTCATGCTGTCAAAAGTGTTATGTTGCCAGCACTTTTATGCTGCCAGGTGCCAAGCTTTAGTCCTCTCTAACATCAGATGCCTAACTCCAGATCTAGGTCTCTAACACTGAAAGTACTTATAAACATAAGATGATTATCACAAGGTCTGGTTGATTATGGTTGGACTGTGTACTGATGGTATAGCTATAAGCAACTCCTAATCACTGTAAACACTGATGATGATTAACCAGTGACGTGCGGTACCTCTTGTTCCGGGTGAGGCATTCCCCAGCCTCGCCCAGACCCCCTCCGGCCGAAGTCCCACCGCTGCCGGACGACGCCCGACACACTCCAGATGAAGCCCCACCCTTAATCAGTCCCCAAGGTAGTGTAAGGGAGGAGACAGGGCGGAGCCTCCCTGTCCCTCACTTGCTCGTCACTGCTGAGGCATTGAGATCGATGGCCTCAGTGTTTTTTTTTCTCTTTTTTTCATTGGACAGCTTGGACCAATGGCGCTGTGCCATTGGTCCAAGCCATCCACAGAGCACACGCCTCTAACAAAGAGTAGAGGCTGTGACAGCTCTTGCCTCAATAGTTAGGTTACACAAGCAGTGGGGAAGCCCGTTGCTGTGTAACCTAACTACCTGTCAAAAGCTGGATGCAGCACTGCCTATAATTAACAGGCAGCGCTCCATCCATGACCGGTTACACAGTGTGGATGATTTCCCTGCTGTGTAACCTGTAACAAGCCGCTCTGAATGGAGAAAAAGCTGTCAGCTTCAGACTTGAAGCTGACACCTTTTTTCTTCATAATTATAGGTGAGGCTCTGCCTCACCTGCCTTCCCTGACCGCACGTCCCTGTGATTAACCTCAGGTGAAAAATAAATGATTTGGGATGCATTTTCCCAACTATTAGTCCTCAGAGATAAAACTGGCATTTTTATGCAATGATCATTCAAGAGAGTGATACATACTTTACCTCTTTCTGGTTCTGCGTGACTCAACTCCCTACTGCTGCACTCTTTTACCTCTTTTCTATGTAACACTTTCTGCAACTCTCATTACCTTCCTTGCTCCCCTCTACACATCTGTCTCTCACCTTCAGTTTACGTACACCCACTTCCTGCTCTCTTCACCATCTTTCCTTGCCCCCTTCTGCATCCCACTCCAGCTCTGTATTCATCCTGCACTCTATTTAAAAACTTTACGTGCCCTTTCATGAACCCCACTTAGGCCATCTGTGCTCCCTCCTGCACCCCATTCCAACTCTCTGCCCCCCACCAGCTCTGTGGATAGTTTCCACAATGGCTTTCCTTCTACATTCTTCACCACAAAATAAGTGCCTTACTGATACCCCATGATGTCATGAAGTCAGCTGTGGGACAGAAATGCATGAAAGATGACATGTAGTTTGAGGATAAACTAGAGAGCAGGTATTATAAGCACATAGAGATAAAATGAACCTGCTGTCTTTCTATGCTGTAACAGTAGGGAATTTAATAAACAGCATGCAGCACTAGGGAGTGCATGGCCACCCTGAGGTCTTGGGTCCCAGGTGGCTACACAGATACGCCACTGCCTGATTGCCATATCATAAAGAGTCATGAGACCAAGACCTCCACATCTCTGCCCTGATATGTTTCTAGGAAGCAGACACATTTCTGACCAATTACTTACTGAGTGAAGAATATTAGTAAGATTTATTACACATTCTGTCAGATACATACATTCATACAGATGTGTGAAAAAGTGTTGGCCCCCTTCCTGATTTTTCATTGTTTTTGTCACACTTTAATGTTTCAGATCATCAAACAAATTTAAATATTAGTCAAAGATAACACAAGTAAACACAACATGCAGTTTTTAAAAGGAAGATTTTTGTTTTTAAGGGAAAACAAAATCCAAACTCACATGGCCCTATGTAACTTAACAGAAATATAACTTAAACTCTGGTTTATCACACCTGAGTTCAATTTCTATAGCCACACCCAGGCCTGATTATTGCCACACCTGTTCGCAATCAAGAAATCACTTAAATAAGACTTGACTGACAAAGTGAAGTAGACCAAAAGATCCTCAAAGGCTACACATCATGCCGAGATCCAAAGAAATCCAGGAACAAATGACAAAGAAAGTAATTGAGATCTATCAGTCTGGAAAAGATTATAAAGTCATTTCTAAAGCTTTGGGACTCCAGCGAACCACAGTGAGAGCCATTATCCACAAATGGCGAAAACATGGAACAGTGGTGAACCTTCCCAGGAGTGGGCGGCCAACCAAAATTAACCCAAGAGCGCAGCGACGACTCATCCAAGAGGTCACAAAAGACCCCACAACAACATCCAAAGAACTGCAGGCCTCACTTGCCTCAGTTCAGGTCAGTGTTCATGACTCCACCATAAGAAAGAGACTGAATGGCAAAAATGGCCTGCATGGTAGAGTTCCAAGACGAAAACTGCTGCTGAGCAAAAAGAACACAAAAGCTTGTCTCCGTTATGCCAGAAAACATCTTAATGATCCCCAAGACTTTTGGGAAAATACTCTGTGGACTGACGAGACAAAAGTTGAACTTTTTGGAAGGTGTGTGTTCCATTACATCTGGCGTAAGAGTAACAGCGCATTTCAGAAAAAGAACCAATCATACCAACAGTAAAATATGGTGGTGGTAGTGTGATGGTCCGTGGCTGTTTTGCTGCTTCAGGACCTGGAAGACTTGCTGTGATAAATGGAACCATGAATTCTGCTGTCTACCAAAAAATCCTGAAGGATAATGTGCGGCCATCTGTTCATGACCTCAAGCTGTTCATGACCTCAAGCTGAGGCGAACTTGGGTTCTGCAGCAGGACAATGATCCAAAACACACCAGCAAGTCCACCTCTGAATGGCTGAAGAAAAACAAAATGAAGACTTTGGAGTGGCCTAGTCAAAGTCCTGACCTGAAGCCTATTGAGATGCTGTGGCATGACCTTAAAAAGGTGGTTAGTGCTCGAAAACCTTCCAATGTGGCTGAATTACAATTCTGCAAAGATGAGTGGACCAAAATTCCCGCGCAGAGCTGTAAAAGACTCATTACAAGTTATCGCAAACGCTTGATTGCAGTTCTTGCTGCTAAGGGTGGCCCAACCAGTTATTAGGTTTAGGGGCAAACACTTTTTCACACAGG
Organism: Nanorana parkeri; assembly: GCF_000935625.1. Classification (NCBI taxonomy): domain Eukaryota; kingdom Metazoa; phylum Chordata; class Amphibia; order Anura; family Dicroglossidae; genus Nanorana; species Nanorana parkeri. The sequence continues at coordinate 459,980 of NW_017307310.1, forward strand.
GCCATGTGGGTTTGGATTTTGTTTTCGCTTAATAATAAAAACCTTCCTTTAAAAACTGCATGTTGTGTTTACTTGTGTTATCTTTGACTAATATTTAAATTTGTTTGATGATCTGAAACATTAAAGTGTGAGAAACGTGCAAAACAATGAAAAATCAGGAAGGGGCCAACACTTTTTCACACAACTGTATATGTGACTAAAGCATATTGCAAAATTTACTTAAAGTGTATCCTCACAATCAGACGATTCACAAGAAATGTCTGAATAGGATCATCTTTGTTGTAATTGTTTTGCACCTGCCTTCATTGATTATCAGTGATCCTTTTTTTAAACATATAAGGACAAACAAAATCATTGGTGACCACCTGCCATATATTGGAAAAAGAGCTTAAAGCCGTTAGGAGACAAGTATACCTTGCCAGCAACAAGTGATCTAGTGACAAGTTTGGCAAGCTGACCTAATGCCGACAGAAGTTAAGACTTGCCTGAACTGAGTTTACTTTGACATAGTAATACTTGACAAACTTTTCACCAGATTATGTAACTGAAGCGTTGACTATAGATAAATAAAATGTGCACACATTCAGCAGCTGCATGTAAACAAAAGATTTCATGAGTGAGGAATAAGACACCTATAAAAGTCAAAGCGGAGTAGATGAAACGACTGCCCAAAATTTGCTAGGCAGAAAAATGTTGGAATTCAGAAGAATGTGTCAGGATTTTATTGCTATCCGTGTCCCAGTTGAGGAGATTTCTCTGCACTTTCTGTTGTGTCATTTTGGCAGCTAGTGAGGGAATATCTTCACAGGAACATAGATCTTATCAATATGCTTTATTATTAGTAGTGTAGCCAGGGGCGTATCTGCCGCGAGGCAAACAAGGCGTTTGCATGGAGCGGCAGATTCCCTGAGAGCGGCACTTGCTGTGGTTCTCTCCCCTTGATAAATTTTATTTATCAAGGTAAGAGAACCGGAGGCTATCGTAGCGGCGGGGACGAGGCCGGCCGGCGGGGACGAGGACGGCGGGTTGCGGCGCTGTCCAGCAGGCAGCGGCTTCTTAATCTTCTTAATGCCGGGTGCCGGGTGAGTGATCGTCGGAGGGGGTTGTCGATGGAGGCTTGTGCTGATGGGGAGGCGGCGTCAACCCCGGGGGGGGGTGCTGTGATGGTGTGACGATCGGCCGTCAGTACGGAGGGGGGGGGAGGGGGGGCGGCGTTGCTGTTTTGCCTAGGGCAGCAGCATTTGTAAATACACCGCTGAGTGTAGCCATGAGTTAGAAACTTTGTCAGGTTTTTGTTGTTGCATGTTTCCCTATTGAGATCTCCTTACTTCCTTGCTTCCCAGTAAGTGTACTACCAGTGAGATCTCTTCTGCAATATCTACATAGCCCACTATCCAGCATCCATGTCACCACTGAGGTCTGTCCACCAGCCCACACAGTTTACTGATTAACCTCCCAGTATCCATGCCACAAGGGGATCTGCTAACCCCCCCTTCCCCCAGTACACACAGCACATCCTCCAAATATTCATGCCACCAATGTGATCTTCTCCACAATACATAAACCTTACTCTCTAATATTCATTCTAGAAGATGTTCGCTCTCTGTCTTTTACATGCCGCTCTTCACTCCACCATATTACATGCAGTGCCTCGAGCCTCTCTGTGACACAAATTGCCTCGTACATGAAGAGCAACATATCCCAATATTAAACACAGTTCTACATAGATTACAATAACATTACAAACCAATCGCACAATTTACTAGAGTTAGATTAAATAATAATAAAATAATATTTTAAAATTAAAATGAAAAAAAAGTGTTTGAAAGAAGATTTTTCTACTTTTTATATAAGCTAATTCAATTCAGAACAATGGCTGCCAAAATTCTAATAGCAACCAAGTAGACAAATTCTACTCTCTGCTTAGATGCAGTCATGGAACAATTTAACTCATGACTGATCTATAAATATTGGATGATGGTAAAGTTGGTAATGCTAATATATACATCATATGCATACATTGTACATGTACTGTGTGTAAGTATATGTAATATACTTGTATTTTATTCTACATTGTTACTTTAGCAGCTTTTTTTTTACTTTTAGAAATGGACAAACAAGATATCAGTGTAGTAATTAATTAAAAAAGTAATTATGCTTATTACTTTAAATAATAAACAGATTGTAAAGAAATGACAACTCAACCTGTAAACAAATGCTAAAAACGGTACCTTTTTTGTTTTGCCTTAACATGAGAAGGAAATTGTACGGTCGGTTTGCCGTACAGGAAAAAAACAATATTTGGATAGCGTAAACTCGCTTGCACAGGTGTGCTTACCAGATTTGTGTATCTTACCACAGATGAAAAGGAAAGACAAAACCTTTGCATTGTGTGCTGCGTGGACAAGAATGTGATAGAACTGTAGGGTGTAACTAGGGGATCTAAGAGGGATGTTAGATTCAATAATCCAACGCCCACACACCCCTAAGGGTGACATTTAGTGAGTGTAAGCACAACTGCAGCTGGGTTTGTCCCCTTTTCATAATCTGCAATTACTAATAATATCTACATTATATACAGTTGTAATATGAAACACGGTAATATTGCTGTGTCTTTGAAGTGTGTTTGAGACCATGTTTTTCCTCTTTGTGATCCCAAGTCTTAATACCTGCCCCTAAGCAAAAAATATTAGATTGTAAGCTCTAATGACAAAGAATATAATGTATCTGCATAACAGGTACACAATGATAAACAGTTTACATAATAAGCAATTCCATCATACTAGATGGCATTTGGAAAATAATGTAATTATTATGGTATTTATTTCGTATATCTAAACTCAATCACTAGAAATTTCATATAAGCTTTATAGTGTTAAAGGAGAATTATGAGGCGAGTGATTTTCACTCAGCCTAATAGTCTGAGCCGACCTGTGACAATGAAACTGTCACAGATCGGCTCAGTAGATCAGGAAATGAGCAGACACATACCGTCGCTCGCTCACTTCTCGATCTATCCCTGCAGAGAGCCGTGACTGTCACTCACAGCTCCCTGCAGGGATTCCACCCCTCCCTGCTCCGATCCTCCAGCGCTGAGTGGTGGAACGGACAGGGGAGGGTGGGCACAGCTGGTTCTGCCTCTGGATAGGCAGAGTCAGCTGTCAATCCCGCAGCTGGGTGCATCTCGACAGCAATGTCGGGATCTGTTCCGGCTGCGGCGTCTCAGTATACCGGAAGCTGTAGCTCGTGGTATACTGAGCTTTGGGTCACGGGAGAACGCTAGTTTGTGTTCCCCCGTGACCCTTAGGAGAACTATGGGGAAAAGCCCTGACCCCATAGTTCTCCTTTAATATAATTTCGAAGTAGTTTTTAATCATATTAGATCTGCTGCTTTTAGTAAAATAATACTTGATGATCCTACCTTAAAAGTCCTTGTTGAGGCATTTCCTCCTAGGGAGTGACAACTGTCCCCCAGTTGTTCTCCTGTGGTGTCACCCTTTCACATGCTCTACTGATGTAGACTGCAGTTAGACATAATGATGCATAGTCACGAATAGATCACTATGGTCACCATAAAGTACACATTCTAGAGAATTGATGTGCTGCCAACACTGCAACAAGTGCAAGTAGACACGGAATGGCTAGAAGAAGTTAGACCAGATCAGCAGTGCATCAGTGACCATGACTTATCTAAAGAGGCCACGACTCATTAGGCTTGGTTATGCTAGTATGATTTAGTCAATTACGAATGGCAACAACAGCTTTTGACATACAGAGCCATGCAGTTTTAAGCAAAAAGTTGTTCTCCAGATGTAATTTGCTGGCTTTCACCCTTGGTTAGCTGGGTCCTGATCTGTTCATGAGGAGTGCTAACAGCAGCTCCTGTATAAAGCAAGCCTGCCAATGAGGGAAAAACAACAAATATTTGTATTGTGTGCGATTGCGTGTGATTCTGGTTGTAAACTCTTTTACAACTTACAAAGTGACAAGGGATACAATGCTCCGGTGTAGATAGGCAACATTGAAAATGATAGGACCCTTCATGTTGAGGGTTGTTGTGCTTCAGGAAACGTATGACAAAATGCTCAGGTGTGAATGGGGGCTTACTATTTAATCATCTGCAAGGCAAATCCTGCTGTTTTCTATTTTAATTAAAAACATTTGCACCAGCATATGACTTGATTTTCAAAGTGAACAGAGCTACAATTTGCTAAGTTAATATTTCTACTATTTGATTTTGAACAAAAATTAAGATAAAATTGGCTAAAAACCACTGACTGATTACTCTGCAGTATAATTTTGGCATTCTTTCAGCCTGTTCTAGGTGACCACAAGTACTGAGGGGACAGTTTTAACAATGGCTTCAGCTTCAGAAGTTTTTAAATCCTTATTACTGGGAAACATTAACCAAATTCACCTGCCTTGTGCATAAGTAAGATCTAACCTGGTTTCATTAGAACAAGTTCAGCGTGTACACACAACTGTTAGGCTGTTACTGATTCATTTGACATTTGATAAATGTGTTTGAGTACTTGGCTGCTGGTCTGAGCTTTGCAAGGAATGTATGCTGCATAATCATTAGGAAAATTACAATCATCTCACACGGCGAAAAATGGGCCAAAGATTTGTCTACATCTCTGATCGAATTCTGGAAATATTCAGGTACTCTATACAATCATTCAGCTGAAATAAAATCAGCGATCAGAAACATGCAGACTAGTGACTGAGATTTGTGCAGGGATAAGAGGGAGTAACTATGTTTACCCTAGCCTAAAGAGAACTGTGAACCATTATCTGGAACTGTTATCTGAGATAGAAGTACACAAGGAAGTTTCCTTTGCTAATGGCTGAACGGGTCCGAGATAAAATCCTGAACTCAATACCTATAGCCTAATTAATCATCTATTAAAACAGAAGTTGATAAAGAATTGGCTTACTTAAAGTTTGAATTACCTGTAATCAGTGATAACGGGAACGTCAGTTTGGAAAAGATTTATTTGAGAACAAAACAAAAATCTGTAATATCACATTTTTCTGCAAAATAAGTGGATCTGTGGCAAATCTATATTATAATGTAGACACATAAATCAACAATTGATTAAATTCCCTCTAAAAAATAAATTTTTGTTTTTTTTATTAAATAAAGGATTTCTTCAAAAGTCTGGTGTTTTTATTTTCAATTTATTTTAACCCTTTAGGGACCGGGTAACCCTTACTCATTCACAAGGGGGGGGGGGGGGGGGGAGCGCATCTGGGTGCCCCTTTATTAAAGGGATACCCTGATGTGAATAAGCTCCCCTGCCCACACCCCAACAACCAACACCCCAGGGCTTGTGAGGAAGAGGTTCTTGTCCCCATCGGGACGGGGACAAGGTGCTTTTCCTGGGGCGACCCTGAAAAGGCACCCTACCAATGCTGAGGGCATGTGGCCTGGTATGGCGGGGGGGGACCTCGCTCGTCCCCCTCTTTTCTGCCCCCCCCCCGCCAGCCAGTGTACGGTCCATACACCATTCCCCCGTACTGCTGCCCTGTGCCGAGCATCTAGCATAATGCTTGCAAACTGTGAGCACTCATTGCACGGTCACCTTACCATGCAACCAATGAGAAGCCCTTCTTAGGACTCCAATCAAAACCTTTTTTGAACCTTTTATGAGTAAATATTACCCCTGTGTATATATTACAAGTTGTCCTGTGTCTCCCACAGATTTATTCACACAACACCTTGTTAGCATTACTGTTGCTATATAAGCAATATGTGGCATTGTCAGCTAGCTGTTGGGCCCAACCTTTGCAGCTTTTTTTCAATTTAAGGGTCAAGTCCTGTACCGAAGTCCAGAAGGGGTGGAGGATAGGACTTTCCCAGAAAATATGCAAGAATGTCCCCTCTGATGAATTACACCGAAAGCAAAATGGTGAGGAGTTAGGGAACATTTTATGCAACTTCTGTGGGACAAAATACCATCTAGAGAGAAGTTATAATTCGCTTTTTGAAATTTGCCTTGACTTGTGCACAAAATGAAGAATAAAGTCTTTTTGGCCTAGTTCTTTTTCTCATTAAGAGATGCTGCCACTATATATATATAGGAATATATATATATATCTATATATATACACACACACACATACATACATATACAGTATACATATATCTATAAAATATTATTATTTTGTTTGGGGATCTGTAATTGGGGAGAAATGTCACACAAAAGAGAAGCATACAAAGGTATTTTTCAAGTATCAGTTTGGTTTTATAAATGTTGTACAGTATACATATCAGTATTTGGTATGTGTAGAACACACAGCGCTGGGCAGCATTGTAAAACAGTTTCTCTAACTGCAAGTTTCAGGAGGTTTGGAGTGAGATTTGGTGATGTCACACTGTTCTCCTGACTGTTCTCTTTGCTGTAGAGAAAGCTGTACATGAAGATCTGAAGTGCAAGGATCTCCCCGCTTCTGCTTCATTCAGTATTAAGATTTGTGGTTTTTCCAACTCTCCTGCTGCTCCTTGGATATTGCACCACCTTTCATCAGAGAGACAGTTCTGACATGAGGAAGCAAAGTCCTGCTTCTCTAGTAGGAGAGTCACATCCACACAGAGAGGTGTGATTATTAAGTTTAAGGTTTGATTATTGATTAAGGTTTGACTTGTACTGTATATAGGACTATTGGCATGCTATAAATTTTAAATACACAATTTAGTCTGTACTTTCAGCTATAAAATATAATACAAATGGGAGTGAAAAAGTAAAAATAGAAAAATTAAGTACTTGTTTTAAAATGCCATAAAATCTACATAAGCATTTACATGTTGCAAAATGCAAAAAGATATTTGATTCCATCAGCGAGATGATATCCATTGAGCAATCTGTGCTTTTGCTGACAGGGTGGGATATAATGTGCCATTTATGCTATCTATGATATGGGAAATGATTAGCTCTGCATGTGGATTATTTAACATGGATAATATGTAAACAGGTAATTCAGGGAAATAACAGTCATGTTCTAGCAGGCTTGACTTTCAATGTACTCTTGAGATCAGTTTCATACCTGTAATAATGACACTCCCATTTAAAGTGTTTTTCATGATACAGAGCAGTGAATTACAGATGTAGTTACCCACTGTAGGGCTACACTGTTTTTTTGGAAGATCTACTAAGGGGTATTTGGTGAATTAAGACTGGAGTAGTGAGAGAATTTGATATTTCATTCTATATCTGAAAGTTGTAGCCTATAACTGCTACACATACAGCCATTTGGGGCAACTAAAAACTGGATGCATTGCCATTAACATAGCTACATTTTCAAGTCCATAGACAAGAGAAAGTACCACGATTTCGATTGGGCCTGTTCACACCAAAACATTGCATTGCAGTACATTATGGAAAGGTCCTGCCTTCTGCAGTATGTGTGCATTGACCTCCTTTGTGCCATACAAGTTAATTGAAAAAATTCCTAATTCAGTGCAGCACAGCCAACATCAACACATGTCAATGGAATGTGCATTACATATGATTTTTTTACATGAATCTAGCCTTAAAGCAGAACTCCGTAAAAATTAATCTTAACCCTTGCAGTGAGGCTACCCCTGCACTGCAAGGGTTAAGTGCTTGTTTTGGTCTAGGAAGGAAAATAACAAAAGGTATACTCACCCGATCCTCCTAGCTGGCAGACGGTGACAGTGCTCCTTCCTGCCTGTCTCCCCCTCTGCTGCAGCGATGGAATATCACTCAGCGTCTTCACATCCTATACACAGTGTATAGAAGATGATAACTCACAGACCTTAGACTGCTGCAGAGGCGGGGGAGAGAGGCTCCAGGGACCGATCTAAAAGCCAACCGACTTAAAGTGACATTAAACCCTCGCACTTTTTTGCATATACTGTATCTACTCCTAGAAAACAGAAGATATATGCAAAAACATTTTTTTTTAAGTTACCAAATAGGTTTAAACTTACCTGTGTCTCCACCGCCCACTCCTGTTCGAAGATCTGAAGATTCTCGGGCGGCCGCAAAGGATCATGGGGTGAGCGCATGTGTAGTAGAGATCTTCAGCTGGGAGAAGAGGAGAGACACAGGGTAAGTCAATGCAGGCAACGTGCACCCGCACAGACTCCATGGGATAGGGAGGGACAGGAAGAGACAGGAGTCAGCGCTGGATCACAGACCGGCACCAGTGCTGGAGGGACTCCTGAAAACTACTGGAAAGAAGATGATGATTGGATCAAGAGGCATAATTTAAGGTAAGTCCTAACACCAGCATGAAATACATTTGACTTTAATGGCACTTTAACCCTTGCAGTGTGGAGGACAATTGTGCTTTTACTAAAGGGAGGAAGGTATTTTACCAGATTTTCTGCACTCAAGAAGGTGGGGGGTTTACTTAATGGACACTTTTACTAAACGTATGGTTGTCCTTTAATGACCGTTCAAGTTAGCATTAGCAGGTTATGTTTTCCATTTTGAGATCATAATGAGAACAGCTGCTTTTGTATGGCTGATATTCTCTGCATAGGTATAACCAGCATGACCCAGCAAAGTTGATTCAATAAAAAGGTGGTGAGAATTTGGAATCTCTTGCCTTTGTTTCTCATTCCAGGGCGTCTTACAGGTGGTGGAGGTTTGGCTGGGTTCTACAGAGCCTGATATCACTTAGTTTTTTCCTTGTAATGTGTTATCATTTTCATGTGTAAGTATGAAGTAGTAAACATAGTAAAACAGAAGCTTTAACCACCTCCGGTCCATTGGCCGTTCCTAAACGTCCTTCCCCGCCCCCACTGGTGTGCGGTGACCAGCGCGCACACGACTGGTGAACCTGTAAAAAAATGTAAACAGCCAGCGTTGCTGTTGTTGTTTACATGCAATCGATTGGGCGTCTGTAGAGCATCGCCGCCGGTCCCGAGATACGTTGTGCCCAATGCAGTCGGGACCGGCACTGTAAATATGTCACAGGAGATCAAAGGGAGTTCAGGGCACGACTCCCTTTGATCTCCTCTCCGGTCTTCCAATACAGGAAGTGATGTATATTACTTCACTTCTGCATTCAGCTGTCATTCCCGCCTGCAGGTGCCGGTGAGAAGCTGCTGAAGCAGATGTCTCCATAAAGAGGACCGGTCATGTGAATTGGCTATCACATAGGGGGTTTCTTAGCGTAAAGTGTAAAAATAAAAGTTTAAAAACAATGAAGGAAGCATCAAAGAACGATCAAAAATAATGGGTTTTTTTAAGTTCCCCCGTCCCCCACATACACACGCAAACATGCATTTGGTGCGCCTACGTGTGAAAACGACGATTCCGCCTATTGTGCCGCACATGTTATATATCACCGTGAACGTCGGATTGAGATTAATAATTTAGGGCCATTAATCACTGATAACACTAAACCGATGAACGGTAAAAGCTTTTAAAGCCTATAGCCAATTTTGGGGGTGGTCATTTTTTTTGCGATTTTGAGCAATTGCGCAATTTTAAGGCTTGACATGTTTGGTGTCTATTTACCTGACGTGATCGCGTATTTTATATTTTACCAAAAAATTGGGGTGATAAAAAATGTTTCATAACATTTCATAGGGAAACAGTTTTTCCCCAAAATGTAGGGTACTTTTTTTGTTATATAGTAAAAAAATAAAACCCCCAGTGGTGATTAAATACCACCAAAATAAAGCTCTATCTGTCCCCCAAAAATGGTATAAAATTCATTTCAGTATGCAGTTTTTCCCCCACTCTGAACAGTTTTAGTCCTGCCTAGAAAATAAAGGAAGTATCAGAACCAGATGTTATGGCCAATATATGTACTTCCTTTAATCTAATTTTTTTCTTACATCTAAATTGTGGAGAAACAGTTAAAATGCACAGATAAAATACATGGACTGCTGTTCTACCTGCCAAAGGATTTGTATTTCTGTCAATCCAGTTCTGAGATTTATACAGCTCTGCCACACAGTACAGCCCTGACTAGTGGGGGGGGGGGGCTTTTTCCCACCCCACAACCTGACTGTACAGTGAAAGGAGAAGCAGCAAACTGATTTCTATATCATGTTATCCACTCCTATTAGCATGCTTCTTAATCCGGGTATACACGTTTATATTTTCTTTGTTCAACCTGCAGGCTGAACAAAAAAAAATAGAACAGATTCTTCCATCAATGCTTACAAGCATTGATCGAGGAATCCCCTGCTGTTTTGCATTGTATTCTGACAGCAGCCGCCGTCTGTTGTCAGAATACCCAAAAAGAGCTTGGCTGATTGGCTGCAAGCTCCGTTTGACCAAAGATTTTCCAGCCTGCTCCTTCGATGAGCTGATCGAGGGATGCCAGGTGGAAAGGCACCGACACTGTATCAACTTTGACCCTATAAAAAGTTGTGAAGTTCCAGTAAGTAGGTTAGAGGTTTCCGACTGTAAAATGTCTTCTAAAGAACTGCACGGAGAATGACAGGGTGGCTTCTAACTTGTGAAAATATAATGTATTTCCCAAGTTATCCAGCAGGAGAAGACACAAGTAGTACACAGCATTATATTAAAAGGACAAAAATGTTGCTTGGATAGGAGCCATTTGTAATACTTCAGGCTTCAAACAAAGATTTTGTGATGCCAGCCAAATCCACCTAAAATAATTATTACTGCACAAATTAGTTACCGATACACCATAATTACTTGTAGTTTTACAAATTATTCATTACTGCATTACAAGATTTAATTATAAATTATAATTAGACTCCACAGTCTATATTCACACATATAAAAGTTAGTTTAGTGTTTACACCCTGTGATTTTTCTTTTAATTACAATGAATATTTATACTCACACAAAAGGTTTAAGGGGCTGATGCTGGCACATAGCAAGCGATATCTAATTATCCGTGAGCCAGGTACAGTGCTGGCAATGTCTTTATCTTCATCAAGGTCTGAAATAATTCACTAACAAAAATACACTTCAGCAGATCATACAAATTAATTACAGAGAGAATGCGTAGCAAGGTGGTGAAGGGGCTTGTACTTTATGGGTCATTTTGTTTTAACTTCCAGCCTTTTCACTGACTAAATAGCAAACACTATTTGGCACATCTCAGTTTTGCCTTGTGAAGGACATCATTTGCACTTGATAAAATCATAATAAACCTACATACTCATAGCTTTCAAAATGTTTTTGAAACTTGGTTACGGTAAGCTCATCAAATTCAACTAATAGAAAAATTAATAAATAAATACATCTAAAACCTTATACAGAATCCTAAACCCACCGATGAAGGTATTAGAAGATTATCAGGTACACATTCAAAATGGGGATGGCAGATTGGTTTGAAGCAATGCTCCCCAAATTGTGGTGTTTTGCTTACTTTTAACCGACTCTTGGCACTATTCCATCCACTGACACCAATGATGGGGCACTATTCCTTCCACTCTCACCACTGATGAGGCACCCTTCCTCCCACTGACACCAATGGTGGTGTACTAATTCTCCCATTGATACCAATGATGGGACATTCCTCCTCCCACTAGCCCAAGGTGCTCAGAAACCTAGGGCTTTTTACTCCGACTGACCACTAAGCTTGGAGCATGATTTATTCCCATTGACCAGTAATGCTGAGAAGTTCTCTACTTGTGCTCGCCTTAGTCCAACCCCACTAAAACCTGAAACACAGTGAACTGGCTCTTTGTTTAGAAAGTTTCAAGACCCCTGGTTTAAAGGATCACTTAGAATGTGTAGATGAAGAACTGGTAAGCTCCAAATTGCCATCTTAGCTTTTTTATTTCTCTCGGTTCTTTTCAGTGGGTGAGTAAAGAACTATTAAAGTGTCCATAACCATAAATAAAATGATCATATGTACATAGGAACTCTGTTAGATCACCAAACACCCCTTGTACTTTAGCAAAGATCAGTAGGATGAAATGTGCTAGCTGAATTGCACTTTTCCCCCCCTTGGGATAAGCTAATGCTGTAGATGCACTTATGAGTAATGATGGGCCGAATAACCCCCCTGTTCGGTTTGAATTCGAATTTTAGAACATGGAAACATTTTGAATTCTAACTCAAACTCAATGCAAGTCTGTGGGGCTGGAACTTTGAAAATCAATTGTCCCCTTGTTGAAGGATTATATGCAATTTATTGGCCATAAAAAGGGTATGGGGATTTGTACACAATCAATAAAAAAAACAATTACATTTGAAAAATTCCTTTAAATATCGTGCCTGAGGGGTCCCCTTAAACTGCCTGTAAAGTGGGGTCCTCCCTAAAATTCCTAACAACCCTTGACCCTTGATCCGAGCCCAGGCCTTGCAGGGCAGGAAAGGGGGGACGAGGGAGCGCCCCCCCACGATACCAGGTCACATGCCCTCGGCACTGGGAGGGTGCTTTTCCAGGCTCATCCCTAGAAAAGCACCTTGTCCCCGTGCCAATGAGCCGAACCTCCGGCAGGCTACTCGCTGCCGTTCGGCCTATTCACATAGGGGCCCAACGGCAGTGAGTGAATAGCCAAATGCCACCGAGCGACTTTTGGCTCGGCTATTCTGTTCGGTTCCTCCGTGGTACCGAGCAGAATTGAAAAACAGTGAAAAAAAAGTAGAAAACAATTGGACAGAGCTAGCAGTGACAGCCGGCTCTGCCCAGTTCTCATTGTGTAATGATATACATTATCTACCTGCAGTGGTACAATGCATGTTTTTATTCCAGCTACATAACGGACACTATTTGAGTACACATTGTATTCCATACATGCACTTTGTCCATTCCAGGCATATACAATTTCTATTATAGGCCTACCCAGAGCTTTGTTTGACCATGAAATGGAACTCCAGCCAAACAGCTAAACAGTTATATAATGTTATATAGAGCGTTATAATTTTTGCTGGAACTCCACTTTAATATGCTTCACCCTTTCACTCCTTGCTCTGCTTTTTGTTGAGGGTTTGCTTTTCTTCATTACAATTACAATGTCATTACATTGCTTTTCTTCATTACAATTACAATGTCATTACATTGCTTTTCTTCATTACAATTACAATGGCATTACAATGAGAACTTGGCAGAGCCAGCCGTGCTACCACGGCCGGCTCCGCCGAGTTCTCATTGTAATGACAGTTCAGCATCCACTGGTTACCTGGTAACCAGGGGATGCTGAACTGTCATTGAAACTGGCTGGAGCCAGCTGTGAGATCACGACTGGCTGTCAGTTGTGAGGCTTTCGGCCGCTCGGCCCGCTTCGGGTTTCACTTCGGCTCGACCAGCTTCGGGAGCTCTACAGGCTTGCTGTACGGGCGGTAGGATCAACCGGAGCTGATGAATAACCCTCTCAGACATTGTGTTTGCAATAACTCTTAAATTACATTACAGAGAGATGTGTAGTATTTCTCAGCGCATCACTATGTTTACATGCAGTATTTTTCAGTTAAAAGAGTAATCATTATTCAAACCTCTAGTCTGATCCCAGTCTAATGCTGGCCATAGCTTCACTAATTTTAACCCCTTTAAACCAGATTTAATTTGCAAAAATCAAACAGATCAGTACCTGTTAAAATATAGAGTGTTGGTGATTGGTTCCCTTCACCTCCGTGATTTAAAGTTGAAGCTGGTTGAAATGCTAGAAAAATGGGCAGAATTGTCATTTGTTGATGAGCACTTTCTAACTTGGCATTATGACTGTAATCCCAAAGCAAGCACAGAATTAGTACCAGGCAAGTAGGCTTTGCCTAGAGGCAGAAAACGAATTATCAATTAATCACATGTTGTATTTTTAGCTTTGCTTTAATGAAAAGTATATTAAATCAATTCATATTTGGTTAAACTCATACAATGTTTTCCTTTGTTACAGTACCAAAGTTAGCAAATATGATTTGAAGTGCATCGATGTTCCGTTTTTGTGGTGCCTTGTTCCAGTTAGGAAGCAATTTGTCCCTGCCCAGGAAAGTAATTGAAAGATAGTCACTCTCATTATCTATGGGTGTCTACCTCTGCACCAACCATATAAAAGGGCCATTGGCTTTAAAAACATCCATTGTAAATTAAAAAAATATCCTTATTATTTTAAATGATAGCAAACATGCTCCTTTATATGTGGTTATGTAGGAAAATATTTTTTTTAGTAGAATACACAGTAGCTGTGTTTATAGTGTAGAACATTAAGGTACATTTTCTAATTAAAATCAAGACAACAATGGTTCCATTGTAATCCTTCTCCTTGAACACTCCTGAGAATCTAAGAGTTAGCTCATATGGCCTTGGAGGTCTAAAAGTATGTATGTACTTTGCAATTTAATACTGAATTGGACTCAAGCCTTCTACAATTGATACCATGGCAACAAATTATTTACTTGGTCACATACAAAGCATAGGTAATGTAGGGCTTTTATTTTGCAGTTAGATTTTTTTATATTAAAAGGTGAAAATTTGATTAGCTGACTGAGAAGTTGATGTGTTTGTAAAATAGGGTCAATATGGTTTTAATCGACTCATTGAAATGTTTAATGAGGTTAAAGTCTTGACACGTGTGAGGAAAGATGCTGGTTTCATAGAACAGACTGACACAGTACAGAAATCTGTTTCATTTTTTTGAATACATGCTGCCTTTGTAAAATAACCATCAGTGGAAAATCAGCTGTTTTGGTAGCTTTTCCTTTAGAATTTTGTATTACATTTCTAACATTAGTCCAGATGCTGCCAAAGTAGAAACATCTTATATTTATTATATTATGTAAACTGCTACAAGAGGAACTTTACCCTTTAAAATGGCAAAGTCACCTTTAGAAATGTTTAGTAATCTCAATCTACAAACAGATACTTTTATACTAAATAATTGCTGAATTTTTATTCTTTGCATACTTGATTTTCTTTTCTTCCCCATTCTGCTCACAGTGGACATTTTTACTGAGGTCAGATTAAAATATCTCCCTTTACTTCCTGGAATTCTGGCACATGTGACTAGGACATGTGACCATGCACATTTTCTCAGGGGATAAATGCCTTTAGCTGAAATCTCACAAGATTATACAGTTTACAGATAGATTTCCCAGTAATGCAATATTGATGCAACCTTCCAAGGATGCATTTCTTAGGCACGGGGTAGCTGATGTCTACCATGACCAGGAAGTGAAAAAACAGTAATTGTAAGTAAAAGGAAAATATGTTTATTTAACAAATCAATGTAGGATTATTTCATATCAGCATGCATGTGATTTTTAGTGAAAGAGGGTAAAGGTCCACTTTAAGAGATTACTAGACAGTTTCCCTGTCAAGTGGACTGAACTTAAAAAGTGAAGATTTGCTATGTTACAGGGAATACTTAGTTATGTTCACGGTGCCCAAGCAGTGCCCTGGAAAATTGACCTTTTGTCTGGAATTCCTCCTGAACTATAGCAGTCCACCTTATGGTATACAAGAGTGCCCAGGCACTCCTGTTCCTGCAGTCTCATAGCTGTATATCAGCAATGTAAAATAAGGTAATGCTGTCTCTGACTGCTGGTCTCGTGAGGTTTGGTGATGTCATTATTGTGCTACTGACCCTTGTTCTTGCTAAAGGCTATGACATAAGAAAGCAAAGCCCTGCCACACAGAGACACAGTGCAGAACAAGACATTATATATCAATAATGGGGAAAGATCAGCTGCAGAGAGACCACAGGCATTAGTATTGACTGCCTTTTTTGGGGCAAAATTTTCATAGTTAAGTTCCTGGAGATCAACTTTAAAGTGAAAGACAGCTAAATACTCAGTTGAAATGCGTATATGTAAATATTTTAGCTTCTGTCCAAACATTTTTGTGATCTGTAAACCCGTACCCAAGAGCTAGGAAAATTATTCCACTTTATCTATTGGGGGTTAGATAATACAGTCGCATCAACTCCCTGCCCTAGCCTGTGGCCTGGACAATGAAGCATCAGGAGAACACTGATGGGGCCAAGCCTATGCTCCCCCCTGTGCTGCAATAGAGCCCGGCTGGTGGATACTGGTGACCCCACATCTCCCAGTCTGCTGTGCAGATAATAGCAGGGAGGTGATATATAGTATACAAATACTTATAAGCACCATTTACAAAAAACCTTTTGTAAAATTGACAATATAACGTTTTTTAACCACTTCAAGACCAGGTGTTTAGACCCCCTTCCTGGCCAGGCCATTTTTCAGTATTCAGCGCTGCGGTACTTTGACTGACGTTTATTCCGTCATGCAACGCTGTACTGAAATGAAGGCTTTATTGTAAGAAAGTATATTGTAACTTCTATTATTCTATTGTACCACTATTTCCTAGGAATCCATACACAGGAAAGGTGTATGCTGAATAAAAAAAAATATGGTCATAATGTATATAATAATGTTATGTGTAATAAATATTTTTAATGTAAAATTATCTCAGAAGTCAAGCAAAATTTTTTTTATACAGAATAATAAAATAACTTAAAATAAAAGTAGGGATGCACAGATATTTCAAAACGTATCGGCCGAAAATGGCACTTTTGGCAAAATGGCGAAAGTGCAATTTTTTGGACAATATAGCGGTGCATACGTGTTTTCTCTCCTCCCCGCTGGGTGCTGCTCTGTGTCCCAGCGGGGAGGAGAGAAACTGTCACAGGAGGCCGAGCGGTGCGAGAGCAGAGAGCACTGAGAGTCTCTCCTCCCCGCACCGCTAAGCCTCCTGTGACAGATCAGGAGAGCGGTGTGTGGTCAGTGCTGTCACAGGAGGCCGGCCAGTGGTGTGGGGAGGATTTAGCTGTCAGATCGAGATCTCCTCCCCGCACCACTTGCTCAGCCTCCTGTGACAGCGAGTCAGGATGGAAAGCGGATACAAATACTCAGCAATCAGCAATCAGTGATTGCTGAGTGTTTGTAAATAATTGAGAATATAGTATGTTTACTGTGTCCCCAATTACAAATGAATGAAAAGTGATCTACCTCACTTTCTGTTCATTCATGATTGTGGATATAGTATACATACTATGTCCACAAGTTATGAATGAACAGGAACACTTAGTATAGAGGATTCCTGTTCATTTATAACAGAGGCTGCAGAAAAAGAGATTGAGGACTTAATCTCTTTTTCTATTTAAAAAGGGAAATATTAGGGGTCTGTTTAGACCCCTAATATTTCCCGGAAACCCCTAAAACAAAAAAATACAAATATTTAATTAAAAAAATAATAAAAATTAAATATTACACATTTAAAAGTTTATAAAAAATAAAAATAAAATATTTGAAAAAATTTGAAAAAGTCTGACTTTCTTTCATTTCGGTTTCGTTTTGGTTTTTAAATTTTCATTTCGGTGCACCTCTAAATAAAAGTGTACATTTTTTTAGCTGAACTAATTCAAGGTGTACGCAAGTTTCTTATCTTGCAGGCCATAACAAATCTTTGAAAAACAAAATAAACAGCATTCCCTATATATGGTGATTGTTTGTCAGCTATGATATTTGCTGTTCTGGGGACAGACTAACGGAATATCGGCAATGTACTGCAACTACAGTAATAGTAAATACAGTAGTACATTGATTATAATAACAATTCTAGCTTGGAGAAAGATGCTATTTTTTGTTAGAAACTGACATCTCTTTTCAGTTGTCAATATAACTTTCTATTTTTTTGTAAATTTAAATTATCTGACATTTATGTTTCTTGAAACGCTGCAACTACAATGAATATGAGAGTATTGTACTTCCTCTAAAATATACACTGTAGTAATGATAATATCCTTGTAAAGCCTTTTTTGGTCATATGCTTTATACCTGTATATTTTCCTCAATATGCAGAACACTGTTCCACCCTCATTTCCCCTCCAGAATTCATAAGTCAGTAACAAAAACTGTCAAATAGGCAATTATGGAATGTGAAACATTTGACAAATCACAGTCCAAAAATAAAAAAGCAGAGTTATTATGAACTTCATCTAGTGAGGGTCTGTAAAGGACTTCTAATGTAGACCTGTTATAAATGCAATGTCATAAGTACTCTGGTATGCAGCTGAGCAATACACAATTGTGAGAATGGGTTTCTGTACTAAAAACTGAACTTTCAAATATCCTAAATTCTCAACTCTAATTTGTATTCCATAATTCCAACTATAAGTGAGTTACCTTCATAAAAATGGTTACATTTATGAATAACAAGATATCAATCAGTTAGACTCAAAACACACCTAATTTACAAGGTCAGAAAGGCTAATAATACATTTTACAGCTCCTAAGAGAAATTTGGTGTGTATTATCTGTTAGGGTTCTACCCTGACTTTGCTGGTTTGCAGCATTCCTGCCTGGCTGCCATTTTATTCACCTGTGTTTCCTTCTTTGCCTGAGCAGACTCTGGAACATTGCTCACTACTCCAAGGCTCCCTCTTATGGTGAGATAGGAAACTCCCGTCTGATTCTCTCAGATGATGCTCTCCTATTCTACCGATGCTCTACCTACCCTCTGATTCTTTAATTGGGTGGCGTGGGCTCTGCGACACCTTCTCCAAAGGCAAGAAAAGATGGCTGAATTGGCAGCTGGGGCTCTCACTTTTACATTGGAAACTACCACTAAGGATGCTTAGAGTTATGTTAAGAGGGTTAATGACTCTTAAGGCATTATAATTGACTTATGCTGCAAGTGATCCAAACTCTGCACTGAACCAAAGACCAGGTGAACTTCACTTCATTTTTTTTCACTTTTAAAAAATTATTTATTGTACTGTTGCTTATATCTGTTTTGTAATATATTGTCTGTGAGCGTTACTTGTACCATTTTTCTTTTCTTTTCAGTAAGGCAATATTTAAAAATCACGCAGTTAAATCTTTAATTGCTGCATATAGAAATTTAGACCTTTTGCCTCTGTGAAGAAGATACTGTAATATAAACTCTGTTACATTCCTATACAAAAACCGTGGGTTTCCCTCGTTCCAATACAAAACAAATCTGTATGCTGCATGCACTTTCACTGAAAATATAACCAATTCAGATAGTAATACTAGTGCCGCACTTACCCGCAATATCAAAATATATGTTATACAAACAAAGAAATATCAATAAAAGTGCATATACCACTAATCCATCTTGTATCAATGTGTACAAAAAAAATCATAAAGACAAAGTAATTATCAACTTAATAAAAATATATATCCATTAAATCCAAAAGTATCTGTGTAACTTATTGTGTCCAACTTCAATGAGTGCAATCTAACCAAAATGTGAAACTTGTGAGTTCATGCTCGCAATAAGATGTTATTAAAAGTCCAATCAGCAGGTGGGGTTTCCACCATCCCTGCTTTTTGTCTCTGCTATAAAATCACTCATGTCCAACAATCCCTCCACTTTCTTCTGTGCAGTCTCCCTCTCCAGAACACTCCTCGCCTTTTTTAATTGGACCCACCACAGCACGTCCCTCTTTACCCTAAGGCCAGCGGGGATTATACCGCTCGAATTATATTGTCGCTCGAATCAGGTTCCCGCAGTTCAGAATATGCTCTTGTAAAGAATTAATGACAGATCATAGCGCACCCCATAAAAACACAGAAAACCTTTATTTAAAATACTACTCACAATTGACATGTGAAAACGAGCAGATATCATAAGATAAAGTCTGGCAGTAATGTTTTTTCTCTCACAGAATCCCTACACAACGTATAATCCACTGATGGTCGCTACCAGACTCTGTTTTTCAGAGAATGTCCAAATTCAGAAATCTAGCCAATCATAATGCTTACATTTTATGCAGACTAAACAAATGTACTGTTATATATTTACAGGAATGTTTAACTTGCTGATTAGTCTGATCTGGATTTGCTTATTCATATCCAAATGTGTTTTATCATCACATAAAACTGATTTTGTTTCAGACACTTTTACAATTGCATATAAGTGATAAAATGTGTTGTGCTTGGCAAGACCAGTGGAGGCATGAGATAGATCTATATTGTATGGAATATGGAGCACAACTTGCTGTACAAATACATTAGATGTTTGGATAGATCCTCATGAACGCCCAATGCCAAGTGTTCTGTTATCAGTTTTCTACACATCAAAGCCTCCTCAAGATTATGGGGAGGTTCAGTTCACCCTTAATGTAGGATCCATTCACACTTCGGGTTTGGGGCAGTCTCGCAAATTGCTCTTTGAGACTAACACGAACAGCTTTCGGTGGGCAACTGTTTGTGTCTAGGGGCGATTATCCACAGGTAATTTCTGCATGTCAGTGCTTTGTATGGATATTTCTGTCTGCAGCTTTTTGAGTCTCAGTAAGCAATCAGTGAGACTGCCCTAAACACAAGTGTGAATGGATCCTAAAGTATTCCCATTGAAGTCTTATCTCACTACACCCAGCTCACTGTATTGCAGTGAGCCACAGGACCAAGGAAGACATCCATGGGCACAAGCATTATAATATAGCATGCTTAAACGATATCTAAACCCATTTTTTGTTTTCATTTTAGAAAGTGTCGTGAATTGTTAAAATTTCTGTTAGTTTTTTTGCCTTCTATATCCATTGGGGAAACCTCCATGCATTTCCTGTCCTATAGGCACAACAAGAAGAGAGAGGAAATCTTCTTAAAGTGAGGGGGATTGCACCCCTAGACAGTGTTCACCAGATAATTACCTGCAAGTAGTGTAAGTACCTGAATCTGTCTTGTAATCATCCTCATGTAATCCCTTGTATATTAGAACACAGACTAATAAAAGGAAGGGTGCTTATGCAGAGGGAAGGTAAGGGTGCTCATGCAGAGGGAAAAATGAATGTATTAATCTGCAGCTGCTCCTTCATTGTCCAATCACAGGCTGGTGGCAGGAAAGTAATCAAGCTGCATTCATTAAGTGCACCTTCCCCCATTAGAGGAACTTTCTCTCATTTGTTACATCCCCCTCCCTCTTATAAATTAACATATAGCTGGATTTTTTTTTTTATAGCTTTTTTAAATGGTGCGGCCCACAGCTTCCTGATTTCTTCCCTAGGCTCACCCCACTGCCTTCAGGCATGTCCACATCCCACGTCACAGGAGGCAGTGTTTTAGTGAGGGATACACGCATACTGCAGAATTCTGCCAATGTGCATTTTGGAAATACAACAGCATATTACTGAGACTCTGATGTTAAATGTCTTTTGAGCTGTAGATGGCAGTGTAGTGCAATGTTACTTTCTATGTGCATGCTAATCTATGATATACAGGAAGCTATTTTTTTATATCTATAGGGGTTATTCACAAAGCTGCCGAAGGCAGATGAGTGAATAACCCAGCCGAAGTGAAGTGAGCCGAACATGTTCGGCTATTCACTCCGGCTCAGTATGGCTGATTTCAGCCGTACATTGGCTGAAATCACCTGTACATTGGCTGCCTTCGGGTGCACTTCGGTCAGCTGAGCATGCTCTGCATGTTCAGCTGAGCCGAAGTGCAGAAGGACTTTGACTCAGTCAATACAACATCTGGATCAGTTGAGCCGAAGCTCCGGCAGCTCACTCGCTGCCGTTCACCCCTGTTTTCATAGGGGTTGAATGGCAGTGAGTAAATAGCTGCATGCCGCCGAATGGAATTCCGCTCGGCTATTCTGCTCGGTACCTCCGTGATACCGAACAGAATGGCAAATCAGTGAACATATTTTTTTAAAAAGTTTGAAAAATATTTTTTACATTTAAATAAAAAGTAAAAATAAAGATTAAAAAAACAATTGGGCAGAGCTAGCAGTGACAGATAGCTCCGCCCACCTGTGTCCGATTGGCCTGCACTTGCTAGAGTCTTCTAGCAGGTCCGGGCCAATGAATAACAACTGGGTGGAGCCGGCCATGACGTCACAGCCGGCTCCGCCCAGTTCTTATTGTGTAATGACAGATCAGCGTCCCCAGATCATTTGGGCTAGAAAAAGATGGTAACCGCATACATTTATAACCAGCCTTTGTAGCAGGGTGCACATGAGAAGGCTTACAATACAAAACACAAAAAATGCCCAGCACACCTGCCAGCTGGCCTGCAACAAAGCAAATTACCTTGTCTAACAGTATACGTTAAAAGCAGAGGTTTTAGTTGCACAAACCTTTGGCCAAAAATATGTAGAAGCCACACTGCCACAGTCAAGGCACCTCTGTAAAGTGTGGTCCTAACTTTATTTATATGAGTCTCCAAGTGGGAGCATATTGATGCAGTTGATAAATTGAATGCAGGAAGTCTCAACAAAGAGGAGTCTAAAGATGGTGGTGCAGGAGCAAAATAGCGCAAGGTAAACCTTGACTGGTAGATGGCACGGGATTCCATAGACTAGTAAGTAGTAAGTATATTTTTTTTATCTCATACAAGGGAAATTATTAGAGGAAATTAGATGAAGTACTTCATTAGAGCAAAGTGATGTCATGCAATTGACTGTGCTGTCTGGTAAAGCTGTGTAAATATTAGGACTGGCTGGACATAATTTCCAAGCATTTAGCAAGTAAGACAGCTTCCATGTCTGTATTTCAACTTTCTATTTACCTGTTTGCTTCTTTTCTTGTCTAGTTTTTCCACTCCAAGCAAAAAAAATAACAATTTCTAAATTGATTTTTGGAACTCTTCTTGTATTTATTTTATTTGAGTAATATAAGATCAATAATTCCTAAACTACAAATGTGTTTATAACACACACGTATAAAATACATATAAAGAAACCTTACTAATCTACCAGAAGAGAGGAAAATGAAAATATTGTCTAAACTTAAATCTTCAGCAGTTTACTTTGTCGCTGGAACACTCAGATAAACGACTCCCATCCAAAACATCTCTGGGAATCCTCTTGTAGCCCGTCTGCAATATTTCCAGCACAATATCAGCATTTACAGAGCTTTCTAATGAGTGTAAATGATTCCCTGCCTTGAGACTGATTTCCAGCTAATCTCCAACAGATAAATCCTAAATTAAGAACGAGAATTGAAGTTACTGTATTGTCTAATTAAACATATTAAAGACTGATGACTGAATATGCGATGCCATCTGTGCAACTTAGCAGTTTTTGATTTGACAAACCCGTGAGAGGCTCTACTGATAGAGGCAGGATGTCATTCAAGCTTATCCGTGTAGCCTGGCTCCTTAGAAGGAATGCCAGTTTGCTGCTGAAGACGGTTAAGCTGACGGAAGTAAATTCAAGTTTTGGCAAAGATGAATGGCACGATAAAAAGGACAAGCTGCCAAACAGAATGATTTGTAGAAAATATATGACGCGACCTTCCCAGACAAACGTTAAGTACACCTACACTTGTCTTTATCAGTCTACGGAAACACTAAATATTTTTAGTTACACTAAGCATCAGCCTCATTTACCCCAGGGCACTGCAGTCAAGGCAGAGATAAATTCATCATCACTAATACTCTTTTCAGTCAGCTGGCCCAGTTCTGACAGTAAACTGCGCGCAGAAATTGCTATTTTACTTAAAAAACGAGATACAAGAAAATGCATCCACAATACGTTCTGTACAGAGGAACGATCATTATGTGAGCAGTGTGTTGTTATTCATTTGAAGCATGACAGGTCTTTACCTGGAGGGTAAATTGTTCCTAATAGCCCACTTAGGCAGTCATCAGTAGTCATCACATATACTGCAATCTAGCTCAGGCGTTGGGGTAGGCAGCTTACAATGGTACAGAATACAGTCAGTGCATAGATGTCATCAGCCTGAGAAATAATAGGAGTTGTAGTAGCAGGACTTGTAGGGAAAATGATTTTGCCTAGATGTTTTAGAATTTATTTTTTTTCTGGAAAACATTTGAGTCAGAATATTATTTCTCTCTGCACTCACCTCTGCAAATCAACAGATATAGCTTTCCTATTTTCACTTTGCTCATTTATACCCATACTTGTTAATGACAATACATTACAAAACATTTTATGAAAACATGCAACTGCTATATACTGAGGCTGATTTACTGAAAGATCGAGAATCTTCACACAATGTATTGTGTGAATATTCACTTTAGTTATCCAATCATGCAAAAAAACAATTTTCTGTTTAGAACCCTTTCAGAGGGCCAGTCTGATCAGGTCAGCCTGTCAGATTTTCAGGCAGATTTGATCAGAGGCCAATGTAACTCTATGGGCAGCTGGATCTAAAGGGATGTGGGTCTGTTTACATGTGGCCAGGACGATAAAACAAACGGAACAGAGTTCCATTTTGACGAACCTGATCGTGACGGATCGGGGGTAATTTGCTGTAAACGGACACATGTCCACATTCAATTCCCCATATTCGTAACATGGGTCTGGTAACATGGAGGAAAAAACTGGAGGGTCATAGATGTCACAATAGTGGCATCTATTCTGAACTGTTCCGATCATCAGGGGATCCAGCATGGATCCCCTCCTGAATGGAATTAGCAGGTGCCCGTGTGAAAGGGATCCTACTTAATTCTTCTGCACATGATTGGATACTTTACACTATTCATTGTGTGAAGATTCTCAACTCCCTTAGTAAATCAGCCCTACTGTGTACTCTAACAGAGAATAAAAGGCATAACTCACCTTAGTTAACTTACTAACTAGTCTTAGATAGCAAAAAAAGAACGAAAAGGAATTGAAGGAAGGGGTGTAGCCTCTTCTAAACTAGCTCTTTCCTAAAGTCATAGTCATATACACAGTCCACCTTTTGAAAATATAAATGCACATATATTGATAAAATGAGCATTCATTATTATTTTACATTGGAGCCTACAGAGGACTGCAACTGCGATTAGTCGGCTCCCATAGACTATTACCCTCAGCCCTTAGTCTGTACCAAGGTACAGATCTGCTGTCATAAGGCTTGAGGAAATGATCAATGGACTACAAGTGCTGTGCTGCCACCACACTTGTGCTCCATTGCCATCTGTCGTGATGGTAGTTGGGACTTGTAGTAGTTGGGACTTGTAGTCTTTCAATTCACAGGATCCTGTGAATGGAAAATTCAAATATACACAGGACGATTTAAGGAGAAGCACCCCGTGCTTCCGCTAAATGGGGGGGGGGGGGATTGAAGTTGGGGGAAGATGTGAACATAATCAGGTTATAGCCTAAATATGGGTGTAAAACAAACATGGTAGGAGAGTGGATTAAGCTTTTAAAACTCAAATTTAGTTGAAACTTTTCAATTTTGGAAAGATTACTGTTAAAGCCCTTTCTGCAATTCTCTGTTCCCTTCTGTTCTTATGACAGGAAGTCAAGGGGAAAGGAAGTGGCCTGAAATCTGTCCAATGGGGACAAAGACAGCAACAATATCAAAGTTAGATACTCTGATTTTTTTTTTTCTTGCTGACTGACTTTCTGTCTTGGTAGTCCCTTCTAATTCTTAGTCTTGGTGTCACAGGCACAAACATGAGATGAAACCTTCCCAGCGGAGTCACAAACAGCAGTAATAACATGACACAGGGTTTAGCCCCTTACCCCACACTGTTGAAAACTAAATAGAAAGTTTTGGTTGGAGTTGGGATTTAAGGCATACCACCTTGTAGTAAATATCCAGCTTATATGAGTAAATAAGTATTTCTTATTACTATGTAAATGAAAATGCTAGTAAACCATGCATTAGTTAGTAATCATGTATCATTGCAGAACACAGAATTAAAAGCATCTATGTGCAAAATGGTTCTGAACGGATATTTGCATGAATTTCGTTAAATTTGGATGCATCTGAATTTGAACACATGTTCGTTTAACGAAATTCAGATCTGTCCAAAATTCAAAGCGAAACTAAATCAGACATGTGACTGTTCTCTGGCCAATCAGATTTTTTTTTGGCTGTTGGGGGTTGCATTACAGGCAAGTTCACGTGACTTAATTCCGAAATGAAAATTCAGATCTTTCCGAAACTAGTGTTCGGACAGATTCGAAATCCGAACAACGAACCAAAACAAATTTTGGATCGGGAATGGCAAAAACAAAAGCAATTAAAAATGTAAAATGTATCAATCAAATCCAATCAAATTAAAAAAAAAATTTTTTTTTTAAGCAGGGTTGGTTACATGTCTATATTTATCTATTATACTGCACCAATGTGCATCTGAATTTGTTTTTTCATAGATTATTTTTTATACTAGTCATTAGAAGATAGTGTGACCTGTATTTGCCTTGGAAGATAGGTGCGTATCATTTATTACCTGGTTGGTTTGTTGTCTTTGCAAACACTACTAACCTGAACTTTTTTTAATATCATAAAACACCCAGAGTTGAGTAAGCAATTGCAGATTATGATAACAATTCACTAAGCTACATTAGGGTAATGATAAGCACTGAATATACATTACCCAGAAGAGGCACATAAGTTAGATTTGTTATATATTTTAGTGAACTTTCTATGAACATATACTTGTAGCAAACATGTGATCAAGTCATCAATGTGTGCTGTGTATGGGGAAGATTTATAAAAACAGGAAGAAAAACAACAGCTGCAATTGCATTATAATGATCTAAATAAGCTAATTTTCACCACTCTGTAAATGTATGTACTCAGCCTTACCAGATCATTTTCAAAAGATTTTTTAGGAGTACGGTAGTTTTTACAGATGTAGAATATGATGTTATCAATGAGAATTAATATTAATTTTTTTTTTATCTGTGTACAGTTTGGATTTATTCAAAACATTTTGAGGTGCACATGGGGAACAGGTATATTTTGCATATTAAAAAGAAACCTGCAATTAGAGAAATATGTAAGCTGTCATTGCTGATCTGTCCAATGACTGTCTGATGCCTAGATTTTACTGCTTTTTGAGTCACTTACTTGAAACCAGTATGGAGATAAGCATGTTTTACTTTTCTATGACACCGATTTCCTGCATGCTGGTTCCAGGTCTGTGACTCAAACATATTGAAGTCACATACAGCCAAGCAACTGTCAATTTGACTACAAGGTTAACAATGTTAGTCCTTTATTCCCATCATACTTTAAAGCTGAACTCCAGACAAAAAAAGAAAAACACCAAATGGTTTTCCTATGTAAGTTTCAATTGTGTATTTAACTGCTTGCCTGGTGTTAAGCTTTAAAGTGACACTAAACTCAGGAGTTAAATGTTAAAAATGCATTTAAGTACCCTAACTAATAACAAAAATGAATCTTATTTGTGTATCACTCAGCTGTAGATCCTCAATTAAATTTGTGCTGACACTGTCCTTCCTTCTGGAGGGTGGCTACTTTTGTTCCCCATGGTACCTGTGTGTGTTGTAAAGTAGCCATGGCTCCAACCTTTCTTCCATGATAATCTACAGTCTCATGTTTAGTTTATTAATTTGTAAAATTAATTTGTTGGGACTGTAGTCCATCACGGGAGCAAGCTTGGAGTGGTGGCTACTTTACAACACACACAAGGACCATGGGGAACAAAAGTAGCCACCCTCCAGAAGGAAGGACAGTGTAAGCATGACTTCTGAGATGATTTGAGGATCTGCAGCCAAGTGATATACAAATAAGATACATTTTTGTTAATAGTTAAGGTACTTGGTGGAGGCATTATTTTCTAACCTTTTTTCGAAGTTATGCTCAAAAAGGCAAGCAGAGGTCAAAATCTATAAATCTACAGTATTTTCTACAGTCCCCCTGCCGCTGAACATTTCCCTAATTCTGATTTTTCATGGCTTGTTCCACACAATGTCTCTTTGTGAATGTGGTCATCTTAGTAGGGGAACAGGGTTTTGCTCCCTCTTGTCAAAGCTGCCTTGCTGATGCCTGATGGTCTTACTGGTTGGGTAATATTCAAGTAGCAGGAAAGGTGTAGAAAACATAGACCCACTGAGTGACTAAAGCAGGGAGACATGTGCAGTGCAGGTCCTCATACACAAATTATTCTCCAGCAAGCAGCACAGTAGTGACATTACAAAATCTTACTCCAAATTGTTTAAAACTACTAGTTACAGGCCGCAGTGCCTCTCACGGCTATGGGGTTGTAGGCACAGGAGTGCACTTTTATTTATCAAAAGGAAATAAGGACACAAAGAAAATCTTTCAAGATACTGCTTAGGCACAATTAACATTTCTAGATGTTTCCTATAAGATAGCAAATCTTCACTTTTTTAATTTAGGTCCACTTTAATTGCTATATGCTGGTAGACCATTAACCAGTTGACATCCGCGGTGTTAAACCCCCTTCCCATCCAGGCCATTTTTCAGTATTCAGCGCTGCGGTACTTTAACTGACATTTATTCCGTCATGCAGCGCTGTACTGAAATGAATTTTATACCCTTTTTTGGGGACAGATAGAGCTTTCTTTTGGTGGTATTTATTCACCACTGGGGGTTTTATTTTTTTACTATATTAAGGAAAAATTACCGAAATTTAAAAAAAAAAAACAGTTTCCCCTATATTAAATGATAAAACATTTATTATTACCCAATTTTTTGGTAAAATA
Organism: Nanorana parkeri; assembly: GCF_000935625.1. NCBI lineage: Eukaryota > Metazoa > Chordata > Amphibia > Anura > Dicroglossidae > Nanorana > Nanorana parkeri. The sequence goes on from NW_017307310.1 coordinate 488,258, forward strand.
TAAAAGATGGGGTCACGTCGGGTAAAAAAGTTTCCTTTAAAGTACCGCTATGGCCTAAGCTTGTGCCAGTTCCTTATAAACTCCAAGCAACATTTATTGTGCTGAGCAAACAGGACATAAAACAAATATTTTTTAGGTTTAAATTCTATTTGTTTCTAATGTTGTAATGCAGTTGATGAAAAAATAAAGCAATGCATCATTTTAACATAGAAGTCTTATTCCATGCACATCCTTAAAACTTTGTAAAACTTTTTCATTCTTTATATACGCCATGACTGGCTGTGAGAGAATTGGTCAGATGTCTGAACTCTGAGATGTTGGCTACATTCCCATAGAACTCTAAAGGTTAACCTAGATGCAGTGTACACTTTCCAGTAACGCAAAACATCTCTGAATTACTCCTTTATTTGACTCAGAAATCCTCCCAGTAGATCTTAATAAACTGTCCATTGTGCCTGATGAATTACTGGTACACACCGATTCTCCCATTAGCTCTGGGAGATGTAGGCAGGAACACTCCTTCACTAATAGATGGTCAGGGGATTTGCCCTGGTACAAACCAACCCTGAATTAAGCCTGTCATTTTCTTCTGTGGTACGAACATTAATGAGGCTATAATCTTTTCTTGTCCGTGTGCTATGAATCAGAGAACGATGGCTCATCTTACATTTTAGTCCATTGTTTTGATTAGATAATTTCCTATGCCTTTTTTCATAAAAAAAAAAATTATAGTTTGAATTGGTCTTGAATAAAATCTCCAGTCATTTAATCATTTTGCTCCTATTATAATGTCTGCCTGGATGACAGAGAGAGATGAACAGAAAATGCACTTATGAATTTCTCGCCACTCCTCATTAAATGAATGTGAGTCTATATGATCTGCCCTGATTCACTGCACAACAGTACTGTTACAAGAGTAATGCTCCTGGCTTTAAGCTGTCACACACCATAAGAGGATCTCAAGGTGTGGTCTAGAGGTTTGAGCGTAACACCTATATTATCCGCCAGATATACCGGAGACATGAGATTTGTTCACACTTTAATTCTTTAAGTGTTTAAGGATCTTCCAAAGTAATGGACAATGCATTACAAACTGTTCCAACAAGCCTATATTATTATTGTGTCATCTCTGTGTGAGGGCACTAAATACATGATGGTAATCCAACATCAATGCTATGCACATTTACTGACACAAGATCAAAAGACAAAGATTGTTTATAGGTGCAACTTTCTGTTGTGGAGCTGTTATCTAGAGAAGATGCAAAATGAATTATAGTGACTTGCAAGTCATCAGAATAACAGAAGAGTGAAATGTAAGCTGGTTATTGATGGGTCTCATGGATGAACCATGTATCCAAGGAACAGGGTCCATATTGGCAATAGTATTTAAAGCAGAACTATAGCTTGAGCAGCTGTACAGGTGTTTTTTCTTTATTGTTTTACTTGGGATTTTAAACTCTGCACACATAGTTTGTGTGATTTGCACCCTTCCACCACATTGGGCAGCTAAGCAGGCTACATACTTATTTTCTGTTTCCTAAGTCCAGCTTTCTATGTCACCTCTCTGCTTCTAACACGCTCACTGGACAGCGAGCATCCATCCACCAGTATCATTGCCTCTGTCCAAAAATCAGGGAGGTTACCATGGAAACTGAACCAGGAAATCATAGAGTGAACCGTCTACCTGTACAGTGTAAGTGGCTAAACAAAATTATGAACATTGGGATTGGTAAAGCGGAAAACCAACAAGTATTTGGACTTTGTATTTAGCTGTTTGCCTGGAGCTCTACTTAAAGTGACCCTGTCAATTCCTGATGTCCACATTTCCTGATGCCCATATTTCCTACATTCAGTAGAAATCTAAATCTGATATTTAGTAGATATCCAAATCTAAAATACACAAAGAAACCAACATTTTCAGTAGTGTTGATCCCTGTGCCACAATGGTTCATGGGTGACAGGAGCAATGGGAAAGGTTAGTATTCACCAGGTTAGTATTACCATCTGGTAATCGAAACCAGGTACACTTGCTTCTAAAACTTTGTGTAAAGACAGGTTTGCTTAATCAAGCTTTTCCTTTTATTTTCAAAACTGTATGTGATTAGTTGCTATGGGCAACACAGAGATTTTGTAGATGCTTATTTCACTGGTTTAGCTAGAGCAAGAGTAAACCAAATTCTAATGTTATGGATCCTTATGGTTTACTGTACTTCATATTTTAACATAGAGGGATATAATTAAAAAAAATATTTGGTCAGAATTTTGGATTGAAGAAGATAAAAAAATAATTGTGGGAGTAAAGCTTGTAAAAATAATGTACTTTTATTAAAAAGGACTGTTGTAAAGAAAAGAGAAAGCTTCTGTTCCATTTTTTTCATCAATTCCTGATTTAAATTTGTTTTCCAGATTCAGATTTTGATGTTTAGCTGACTACACTTTGCACATTTTCATTGCTCTTCACACTGGCTTAGTTATAACTTCAGTAATCACAAAAATATTCCACATGGAAATGTTATAATCTTAATGGTATTTCTATTTTGTTTGTTCCCTCTATATAAGCCACATTTTTCCTGTCTTGTACATACAAAAGATAAGTTGGCAACAGTGGTATTCAAATGGAATAAAAGTATGTATGAAAAGTGTGTTAACAAGAAAATGTCCTGTAGCCCATAGAAACAGATCAAAATCCTTGTTCCATTTTGAACTTTGCACTAGAGAGATTACAGGTGGAAACTGACTGATTGCTATGGAAAACATTTTTCTTGGTAGTGCACTTTTATTTCATAAACACCTTAGTTCATGGGCATAAAAAAATGGTTTTGTTCAAAGAAACCCCAAAACCAGAACATTTATTTCAACAATCTTTTCACAAGATTATACACTTTGGTCGGGACAATGTAACGTTCAACCTCTCTAAATACAACCAGATACCCCTGAAAATGGGGGTCTCCATCAAGGGGTGCTCTTTTTTGAAATGTGCAGATAAATTGTGTTGTCACAATTATGCTTGTTGTTAAAAATTAGCTACTGTGCAGTGCCAGATCAGTAGGTGAGACCCACTCTTAAAGCAGCACAAGGGCAGACAGGTTACCCTACCCTGAAAAATGACTATTCTGCCATACAGCATCATGTTGTGGGCAACCTGGTCACTGGCACCAAAATAAGCAATGATGCCATGCGGCCAGGCTGTCCATACCACAGAAATACATGATGATGTGCAGCTTGTCCAGCTAGTCTAGATAAGCCTGGGGCAGAGCACCAGTGGCCATTGTTACTCTGGGTAGATCCAGCAGCTGTGTAACAGGGATTGCCCTTCTGTTATCACTGCATCATTGTAGTGAAAGATTTTTCTCAGTGGCAGGAGGGGGGACGGGCTGAGCCAGAGAACACTCCTGGTAACCTGGAGACCAGACACAAAAGCCAGAGTCTCGAATCTCGCATCTCTGCAGCACTAGGTCCATCACAAGTACCATCTCCAGCAAGTTCCCAGGTATTCATATCAGCAGCAATGCTCTTATACTGTAGGAGCAATGCTGCTGATCCACATATACCATATAGTAACATTTAGCTTGTTTGACCGCACAGCCAGTGGTGACTTATGGTGCCAGCACATAAATGTCCTGCCCAGGAGCAAGGTAGCATATTCTCCTTAGGCTTGCCACCACTCATAAGACCACACAAGGCAGGCAATAAGGACTCCTAGCAAGTTGGCGTCATGAAACCTTGACACAATTGGGGAGCTAATGCTCAGGCAGCCAATCATGACATTTTAACAGTGAAAAAGTTCCCAGACCCAGGATGATTACCACACAGCTCCTGGACAAGGGGACACAATAGGGGACCCCTTTTATCGGTGACAGCCCCCTAAAAGCCAGGGACATCTGGTCACCCAAATGTAGGGGGATGAGGGGAGGGGTGGAGGTTCTGCCAGAACGAGTAGTAATTAGACACTTCCAGAAGAGAAGAGGGCAATGACATGCAAGGAGGGAAGGAACTGTGCTAAGAAAATTAACTCTTCTGAAGTAGTCAAATTTGCTAGCAAGTTCCAAGGCACATTGCAAGTCAATAAACATTTTTTTTTTAAGGAAAGCAAAAATTCTCCTTTTGAAATACTTGATTTTTGTGTTCTTTTACCTCCCATTTTCTAAGCTGGTCTCCATGTTCAGTAATGTAACGTGTTAACTTTTTTCCTACACTTTAAGTTCTGCAGTTAAAAGTATACAGTACCTATCCAGTTTTTTTTTTTAAATGAATGAAATCTCAATGCAAGGTAAAAAAAAAACAAAAAACTGCCTTCCGCTGATACGGTGTGATTCATAACACAATGTCAAAGCTTAATCACATGGAAAGAAAGCAATGAAGAATTTTACATTTTATGCGACATGAAAAAAGTTTTCACACTAAATATACAATTCAGCTTCAAATTGTCTAAATATAAAGACTAATGGAAATCTAGTCACAAAATACAAGGTACCTAAATAACAGAAGCCTGGTCTAAATACAGGTTTTACAAATAGCCATGAACGATAATTGCAACTCTGCACTTGAGTTTAACATCCCCTATATATTGAGGCTTGTTTAATAAGGTAAAGCGTATGTGCAGTAACCTATAGCAACCATTCAGGAGTCATATTTTACTGTGCTAGATTTATTTAGAGGAAACGTTCACATCTAGTTGCTGTAGGTAATTGCACATTATTCTTTATGGAATTCTTTCTCTTTGTTAATAGAATATGTCTGAATACATTTTATTAATTACAGATACCATATAGTATGACAATCATTAGATACTGTACACCTTCCCACATTAAAAATCATAGGCATAGCAGTTATTTCAAGTGGCTGTCATTAAATATCACAACGAATTCATTCCTACTCAGTAGTTTCAGACAGTAATTAATACATAGAATGAACTTCTATTGAATCATTTCTACATGATACTTAGTTTTAATGAAAAATCTCTCAGGATGTACTGAAGTACAGTATATGACCCATCCACAGCTTGTAAGGTGTATCAACCAGTAAATTACCACAAACCTGAGGATGATGTGTCTCCTCCTTGTTCTTTGTATCATTTAGGAACCCCTGCGGAGAAATTTCATGTAACCCCCATACACACACATATCGTATCTCACATGGCTTCATGGCAAGCAAATTGGTCTTCCTAGTGAGAATCCAGCAAGGCACACATGACCGCTTTACTCAGCATGAAGATAAAAGTAAGCATAGATGTAGTAGGAAAAGAATGTCATACAAGGATCTCAGGAGCGGGTCCCCAACCCAATAATGTCTATAATTTGTGAAAACTTGCACTTTGTTAAAAAAAGGATATCTATCATTTTGTTTTATTCTGTTATGTGGCACAATTTTCTTGCATAAGATGCTTATACAACACACCACTCACTGATTGCAGTAGCAGTAGATAGACCTAACCTACATTTGCTAAATTACGCTAATGGACCATTCAGTGACTGAATGACATTTACCAGTACGTGGGCTTCCACAGCTGCCAATGATGATAATCCACATTAACAGTAACCTAGCTTTATGCTCCAGTACTTTCCTCTTGCCTGTGTGTTTGTATTATTATTATTATTATTATTATTATCATCATCATTGTATGATTTGTATTGCTTTTTAAAAATCTGTTCAAATGATTTGTTGCACATTAAGCAAAATAAATCATTGTCAGCATATAACCCATTAAGAGCGCAAATGCAGTGATTACTTTTAAGGCCAAATGTGCATACCATGCCAACTGGATTCAGTAACCCTTTAATTAATGTATCACCAGATAGTTAGTATGAATGTCAATCAGGTAGCAAACTACTACATTTTACTGAAACTTTCATAAAATGAGCATGCTAGGACTGCTGAGCAACCCCATGAACTAATGAAGTAAACATTTGCATCCAATGAGACATGGAAAAGGTCCAGACTCTCTGAGTGTACACCTGCAGAAACCTATGATTCAACTCTGAGTCACTGTGCAAACGTTAGCAAAGCAAAGCCAACATCACTGCACAGGACCCATCTCAGCTAGTCCTTTCTTGTCCTGCTGAAATAGTGACATTAATGATGCTTACAGACATAGCACGCAGCCCTTACACTAGCCTGTATATCCTCAGATAATTCTTTTTTCTGAGCGAATATACATTTAGTAATGAAGTGGCTTTTCAAGCAATAATTATATGGTGTATAGGTAGGGAAGCCATCTTTCCACCAAATAAATATCGGCCACAGTGGGTGTAGCTTATTTTAAGTGCCTTGGCCTCCGTGGGTATTTTCTCACTGCAAATAAATAACATATTTGCCGCTTTTCTGTATTCAGGAACAGACAGTAAATGTTTTAAGTAACATATTAATCTTTGTTGAGATGTTGAGAAGAGTTGTGCAGTGCACTAAGTGAATAGGAGCGGATGCCAAGAATAACTTCTGTTGCATTGCAGCATCCATCCATACAGAATAGAAACAGTTAGTGAGAATTAAGGTGCCCATACACCAGACGATTATCCCGCAATCGTACGATAATTGCAAGGTTGATGGGCAGCGTGCGACCGCATTTACTGTACGGTCGTACGATGTTCGTATAAGGAGCACGCTAGAAAACCCGCTGAAAATCATACGATTTCCGGCGGTTTGGTAGCGCAATCGCAAGACGAAAGCCGCACGACCCGAGGTGCGCAAGACACATTGCCCACTCACCATTGCAATCATCTGCAAGACCTCCCCTCAGCGGGGAAAGTCGTGCAATGGTTGTAAGGTGTATGGCCACCTTTACAAACGCTGTTTGGCTATTTACTTCAGGCTGGTATGGCTGATTTCAGCCATATATCGGCTAAAATTAGCCGTACATCGGGTGGCTTCGGGTCGCCCGAACATGCTCAGCATGTTCGGCCGACTCGAAGTGCAGAAGGAGTTCGACTCAGCCGATCCAACCTGTGGATCGGCTAAGCCGAACCTCCGGCAGGCTACTCGCTGCTGTTCGCTCTATTCTTATAGATGCCGAACAGCAGTGAGTGAATAGCCGAATGCCGCTGAGCGGCATTCGGCTCGGCTGTTCTGCTTGGTCCCTCTGTGGTACCGAGCAGAACAGAAAAATAGTTTAAAAAGTAGAAAAAAATAAATAGAAAACGATTGTGCGGATCTAGCAATGACAGCTAGCTCCGCCCAACAGTTTTCTATTGGCCGGCGGTTCTGCTGCCGTAAAAAAAAACGGAAAAAAAAAAAACTCTCCCGGGCGCTTCGGGGGTCTCCCGCTCCCAGGAGAGAAACACTGCTTTTCTTTTTTTTTCTTTATTCTGACATGGAGCCGTGTCAGAATAGAAAAAAAAAACAATTTTGGCCACAGGAATGCATTGCTAGATTCCTATTGGCTATTTCAATTTGCAATAGCCAATAGCAAACTAGCTATTGCACCCGCCCTCTGCTGCTGTCAATCAGTAGTGGGGACCTGATGTAGAACTGCAGCAGAGGGCGGGTGCAATGCGAGTTTGCTATTTGGCTATTGCAAATTGAAATAGCCAATAGGAATCTAGCAACGCATTCCTATGGCCAAAAATGTATTTTATTTTTTTTCTATTCTGACACGGCTCTGTAAAAAGTAAAGAATGCTATATTTTTTTTTCCAGCGCACTGCAACACAATGCAAAGGAGCGGTGTGAACTGGTCCCCTATTAGAATAGCCATTGATAAATGTAACAAAGGTGAGGAAATCGATGCCAACAAACCTGTTGCAATACATTTTGCTGAATGTAAACACCAAACGCACAAACCCAGGGGAATGGTGATCGAACATGTACGCACACAACCCAGAGGTGGTGATAGATCCAGACACCTATTAATCCACCTAATTGTCACATATTTTAGTGCTAATAATTTAACATTGCGTTTTTGAATCATAGTAACCTAGGATCATAAATTGGTACCAAATACTATTTTTTTGCACATTTACTGAATCCTGCTTATGCACTTATGTTATATTGTGCTTTGAGTCAGTGTAGGGACTTCTGTAAGTAGCTTGTACCCAGTAAACCGGCAATTCTAACTAAATTGCATCCGGATTTTGACCTATTGCAAACCACTTGATAAATATATACTGTCTTAGTTATTTTTTAATATAGAACATCTCCCAAGCATCCTGTCTATCTAGACTGCATAGAGCCTGTTAGGAGCGCTGTTCGTGGATCTCTGTGTCTCCCCACAGATCGCTGATATGGGGCGTTACCAGGATGGGGACTGCACCAATGGTGCATGTCCTGCAGCGCATGTGCAGAAGCTCCGGTCTTCCGGCAACCCGGCTGTCAGTTGCTCGGTCGAATCACATCAAAATAACACAATAATAATAAAGATCAAATCGCTAGACTATTGTTAAATGGATCTTGCATCTTGAATCTTCATTTTTGGTCTTTTTTACAATGCTTCTTCATGACATTTACAGCAATGTTTAACCTTTTGTTCTGGCGGGAATATGTCATTATTAAGTCAAAGGGGTGTTTTTATGTGGTAATCAGTCTATTTTGTGTGTGTATATAATGGTGATGGTGTACACTCTGAAATGTTCACTTTAAGCCTGATGAAGGGGACCCTGCGCGGCCCCCGAAAAGCGCTTGATTCTACTTTGAGCGACTTCTAAAAATAAAAACGAAGATTCACTGAACTTTGACGTGTTTGTCATATTGGAGTGCTGGTGATATCTCACCAGTACACCATATTGAAGTGAAGAACATGTCTGTTTATTGACGATTCATGTCAAAACAAATAGCAACGTTTCAGGGCCACACAGGGTCCCCTTATCAGGCTTGAAATTACAGGGATACCCGGTAAGGAGTGCAGCAGGATTCTGGAATACATATGTATAAGGTGCAGGCACCTTTTAATGCCTTCACTGTGCCTAAATATAAGGCTGTTCTGCTCAGGCAAATATTTGGCACCCCAGGTATTGTCAAAGCTTGTCCATTTCCTGCCATTTCCCAAGCATCCCTATTGGCCAGAAAGCCAATGCAGCAAAATAATGGACTAATAGGAGTGCATAGGGATGAAGGAGAGTGTGGATACATCAAAACGAGAGTATAACAGCTTTGCTCATTCAGGATGGCCTAGTATTCAGGCAAGGGGGGTGTCACTGAAGCTGCTTTAGATATGTGAAAATACCTATAGGTACCAACACTTTATACCAGCAAACTTCATAGCTTTATGTCTTGTTAAAATGACAAGAGTTTGGAAAATATTGGCCAATGTGGCTCAATTCGTGGAATGTGCTAGTGAATCTTCTAGGTGACTGTGCTTAATAAATGTGTTCAAATATTCACCTGGAAATAATTGTTAATATTGCACAGAATGACAGATGCCCTACTCATTTGCTACCGTGTTGCCATGATACTATTTTCTACTTGATAAAATTTGAAAGAAGAAAATATAAGCAATCTAATATGAGATTTAACATATTTTGCAGTGTCAGCAGAAAAAAGCTAGTGGAGAGTGCAGTGCTCTAGCTAGCTGTCAATCACATCCTTGTGCCTCAGGCTAAGGAAAGATCTGAGTGATGTGAGGGATGGGAAAATGAATGTAAGACAGGAAGCATGACCCTTTGCACCACAACTCTATCTGATAACTAGACTTTGTCTACTCGTGATAAGATTAGTGTCACAGGCCACTCGTTTATTTATGAAGTCTAAGTAGTATACACAGGGCTACAAAGCTGCAGGGAGTTATTGTAAAAGCACCATTATGATCACTGCTACTTTTCTTACCTGTACTATACTAAAGCGCTGTGACATTCTGGACAAATGTGAGACATGGCAATAAAAGCAACCAAAACACATTGAAATATAATATATAAAAAGAAGGTCATGTACATAGCCTGTTATAATAAGAAAATCAAACAAAGTTTATATTCTAGCCTTGTATGAGGTCAGACAACTAAATGTGAGTCAACAAGCAAATCAGCAAACTGCAGATTTTTTCGATTCGCTTCAATATACGCAGGATTCAGATAATTAATGAATTATGATGGTATGAATTCTCAAATTGGGTGATTTTGAATAGCTCGAGAGTTATATCAAATTGAACACGCAAATCCAAAATTTCAGAATCGCCTATGCATCAGTTTTGTTGAAATATTAGATTTTTAGTTGCTCATTCTTAAATATTTTCATGATGCTATTTTATATACAGATTTGTGTATGAGTCTCTCTTTCAACCTGCTATTTTGATATTGGATAACAGAAATCAGGACCCCTGAAATAACCAATTACAGGATATACCACCTAGAGATTGCATTGTATGGTATTGCAGGGCTGTAGCTACCATGGGGCGAGTGAGGCACTCGCATCAGGCGCAGCTGAGAGGGGGCGCAGCCTGGGCCGGCCTGGCTGCTCTCCCCCGCCCCTGTTGCCATGGCGAGCACAGGGCGCCATTGGCAACAGGGGCGCCAGGCAGCCAACACAGCCGCGGCTCGGCAGAGAGAAGAGGAGCAGCACAGGCTCCAGCTTCTCCTCGGATCCCTGCCGCTCTCCCCCACCTGTATGGGCAGAGGACTCTGTGTCCTCAATCTGTTTTTCTATTTCAAAAGGGAAATGTTACCGGTCTGTTTAGACCCCTGATATTTCCCCCGAAGCCCCCCAACAGTAAAAAAAATAATTGTAAAAAATAAAATTAAAAAAACAACAACCCCCCGAAACAAATTTTGATGCTATTTAGAATTTGGCCACCCGCGTGCATGATGTCACATACCGCACACGTCTGTTGGTAGGCACAATTTTCCTTTCTTGCCTCGGGCGCAAAAGGAGCTAGCTACAGCTCTGTGGTATTGTACTTAAAACTGTGCAGTGAGGTATACTGTATAAGTAGAATCTCTACTAAGTGCTCATTCACAACAGCAGGCGCGCGTTAAGGTGCGCATAAAGTGGGTGTCGCTGTGCATTATTGCTTGCTACCGTGCATGGTAATGCGTTTGCCCAAATTGCAAGTCATGATGTATTTTGTGCACTGTAAAAAATGCAGCGTGCTTACATTTTTCCTTAGCGCCCACCAATTCAGTGTTTGGTGTGAACTGGGCACATAGACAGCAATAGTATCTTCCGTGTTCTTGCGTTAAGCAACTCAGCTCAATGCAATCGCAACACAGATCAACACAGCTTAACGGCTTGGCTGTGACTGAGATAACGCCAAGGAAAAAAGCACAACTCACCACCTAGTTAATGCTTCGCTCCCCACTCTCGGTGCACAGATATCCTCTCATCTTGAGGAAACCATGTAGTCAAAAGACAACTACTAACACTCATAGATCCTCCAAACTTCCTTTTATTTTTGTGCAACAATTCACAGACAACCAGTGAGTAAGGATGTTTAAGGCAGAAATGCATCAGCAGTTACCTATGTATTGATGCACAAAGTTTTGATTACGTATTGATGCACATCGAGGTTTGGAGGATCAATGAGTGCCACTAGTTGTCTTTTGTCTAGGTGTGAATGAGCCCTAAGAAGGAAACACAGTATTCAACTATAAATAAACCCCAAACACATAGGTTGTTCAATATTATAAAGAAGACTTTGCTTAAAGCAGACCTTTACACTCAAAACTCAAATCCCACCAAAGCATTCATCTATCTATGCTGATTAATAACATAGACATGTCAGGTGTAAAACGCTGTTATATTGAAATACTTACACTTGCATAGCATTCATTTCCTGCTTTTCAGTTGCAAAGCAGTTCAAGTTTGCCAACACAATGCATCCTGGGATTGCTTTGTCATTAAAATGAGAGCCCGTTCAAGACAAAAAAAAGAAAATGGCTGCGAGATCTCGCGAGATTATGCTTTACAGAATGCACTGTGGATCGGTAGTTTCATTTAATCATATGCGCATGTGTGAGAATAGCGGCTCATCGTCCGAACGTGGTGTGGCCGTGGTAAATCATGAATGATTTACCTTGCTGATGCAAGAAGAAGGCACTGAAGGAGCGGCTTTTGCCTCTTTAAAGATGGCTGCATTGCGGCGATGAAATTTAAACATAAACATTATTTATAAAAGCAGGTAAAGAGTTTTAAATGTGTTAAATATGTTTAATGTTTATTAACCACTTCCCGGCCGGCCATTGGAAAAAAAAACGGCCGGCCAGGAGCTCTCTAGATCTGAGTGGGCACCTTTAGACGTCCGCTCAGCCACGCCTACTCACGCGCGCCGCTGGGCAGGGGCGAGCGGGAAATGCCTGATTTTTAAAAACAGGCAGCGATGCCTGTTAACATACAAGCGATCCGCTGGCTTTATGAGGTCCCGGTTCCTTGCCCCCCCCCCCCCCCCCCGCCCTCCCGCTGCCACGCTGGTCCCGGGCTCCGCTGTGCCCGACAGCTTCAGATGCTGGAGAGAAGCAGATCTCTGCTTCATCAGCTTCTCCAGGGGGGTCCTAGGTGACATTAGGGGTCTTGGAGACCCCTGATGTCTCCATAAAGAGGACCTGTCACTTCTTTTGCTATCACATAAGGGGGTTTCTTAGCCCCCTATTGGATAGCAATAAAGTTAAGTGGGAAAAAAAAATGGGAAAAAAGAAAAAAAATGGGGAAAAAAAATTAGTTTCCCCCAAAAAATTTAAAGTTACACATAAAAAAGAATTAACCATTTTTTTTAAGTCCCCCCCATACATACACGCATGCAAACAGGCGTTGGGTGCGCATACGTGCGAAAACAACGATTGTGCCCATTACGCCGAACATGTTACATATCGTCGCGAACGTCGCAGTGAGAGCAATCATTCTATGGCCATCAATCACTGATAACACTAAACTGATGAACGGTAAAAGCTTTTAAAGCGTCGCCTATGGTCAATTTTGGGTATGGTAGTTTTTTGCAATTTCGCAGGTGCGCGCAATTTTAAAGCTTGACATGTTTGGTGCCTATTTACCCGACGTGACCCCGTCTTTTATATTTTACCAAAAATATGGGTAATAAATCATTATTTCCTAATATAATGAAAAAATTACTATATCCTTAATATAGTAAAAAATAAAAACCCCCAGTGGTGATTAAATACTAGCAAAAGAAAGCTCTATCTGTCCCCAAAAAATGGTATAAAATGTATTTCAATACAGCGTTGCATGACGGAATAAAATGTAATTCAAAGTACCGCAGCGCTCAATACTATGTTATGTACATAGTATTTGAGGTTGAATAAAGACACAGGTCTATTAAGTTCAACCTATTACGTGTATGTATGTGATTCTGCATGTGTATGAATCCCTGTGCGATCTTGTTTTTAAGGGTACCTGTACCCCTGTACGTTACGGTCTCACCGACTCGGAACAAGTATGCAGCAAGTGAAATAAGAACTCCTGACATGCATATGCTTATTCCAGGTTATTGACATAAAATCTGCTGCAGCAATGAAATCATCATCAAAGCCAGACAATTAGCATTTGAGGTGTACGTTCAGAATTCTACCTAAATAATAATGCATCATATGTATATATACATACAATTTCCTTATTTTTCAGTACACCTTATTCTGCTTTAATAAAACATTTAAAATGTAACTAAACTCAAGAACAAAAAGGTAGCATTGGGGCTTACTCATAGTCCTTTGCTGTGGTGGCTGCGTTCATTTTTTCTTTTTACCTAGTGATCCCGAAGGTAACACACTTTCTGTCCTAGGGTGACAACACTCATTAACCATAATGTACACAGAGAAGCAGGGTTGTCAATCTAAGACAATCTACAGAACACCTCCCCTCTTTGTTCAACTCCATAACATAGTGGGAGAGCCAAATACAATACTAGCTGATAACAGTGCAGCACACGACTTTATCTCCACAAATAAAATGTTATAAACGGGAACTAGCATTTTATCTACTCCATGGCGGCAAAGACCCGACAGAAAAGTATCAGTCTCCTGTTTTTAAACCTTCAAAAGATACAGAAACCTTTACACTGTGCATGATTAGTTCTAATTTTATCAGATGAACATTAAACATTAACACCTGCAGGTGTATTCATTTTGGTGATATGTATATTTTACAAAACACATCTTTCTGTTGGTTGTCACTATATGCCTTAGTTACAGGATGGACATCCATGATTTACTTTCATGAAGCACGTGTATCTTATTGCTCCATACCGACTCAAGCTGGCTTTCACAAGTGTTTTATGAGTCACACTGGAAGGTTTATTTATCTTTGTTTGCTCACTTGAAAAGTCCCATAAATGCAAACTTCTTTTGATTTTGCCAGCTCTTTGTATCTGTATTATGATATTCATCCGTAGGAGTGTTGTGTTCATGGGAATATGTTAAAATATAGCAAGCAAAGAGACGTAGAAGTTTTAGTATCTTTAATGGTAACTTAATGGATGCTATTTTGATTTTTTACATATACATACCTCCAAACTGTCCCTCATTTGAAAGCACATCGCTTCATTCCTCTTTCCTCCTCAGTTCTCTCTCTTATTGGTCTGATTTACAGATATCTATGAAAAGATTGTATTTAAAGAAGAATTCCACACTGCAAGGGTTAAGTCCTCATTTTTGCATAGGGTAAAAAAAAAGGTGAAATCACCTGATCCTCAGAGCCGATAGAGTTCCCTCCAGCTTGTCTCTTCCTCTGCTGCAGCGATAAAATATCCCTCGGCATCCTCATACAGTGTATAGGACGTAGTGACTCAGGGACCTTAGACCGCTGCAGCAGTGGGGGAGAGAAGCTCCAGCGACCGGTCTGAGAGCTGCCGGGCTCGGAGGATTAAGTAATTCTAGCTTTTTTTTTCTTTTACCCTAGGCAAAAATGAGCACTTAACCCTTGCAGTGCAGGGGTAGCAGTAAAATGTCTGCCTGCAGTTCTGCTTTAAATATTAAAAGTGTTAAACTGGGTAGGCACTGGTAGATTTCTTAAACAAACTTGTGTACAAAAATTTAATCAGAACATTTGATACTGCCATCAGAGGCTTGTAGAACGTTGTTCAAAATTTTATTTGGTTTTGACATTCGCTTTTGGAATGATAGGAGTCAAGTGAAGACCATGTTCACTGTAAGAATTTCGTTTTTTCAAGAAAAAAATTCTATCCTGCTCCTTTGATTTTTGATTTTTTTTTTTTGTCACTGTTCGTTGATGTAACCCCATTAACGATCAGTAAATCGAATGAATGAAAGTCTAGCAGTTTATAAGTCTGTACTAAAATCTTTATCTTATCTCCTAATTATCTTGTTTGCCATTTCGAAAACATATAAACATATTGAAGTAATTTAGTGTAAAAAAAAGCATATCAAAAGCCAAAACATTTTGAATAGAGATAGAAATCCCTGTCGTTTTTTTTTTAACCATCTGTGTCCCATTCTGAATATGTCCCTTCACACCCTGTTCTGTTGACACAGCAGGAAGAGAGAGGAAAGCTCTCCAAAGTGAAGTAAACCCCCTATTAAGTAGGGTATACACTATACACAGAAGTTTAAACAAACAAAATCGATTTTGGAATGTTTGGCTTTCTAACTGTTGATGTGTTGAAATCGATGATCAATTTCAACCACAGTGATGAAAATATTCAAAGGAGCATGTTGGAAAAAGTAAAATCTATCAACCAATGTGGTTATCGTTCGGAAAACTCCATTCATTCCAAAATCAAATGTTAAATAAAAATGAAAATCAAAAGAAATTTTGAAGGACAATCACCAAGCCTCTGGCGGTATACTTGAATGCACTGACAGGATTTTTCACACCAACGTTCGTGCAAAATCTACACGTGTATACCCTACTTTAGACAGTTGTCACCATAACAAGGTTCCCCATTGGTAGATTGCCCCTCTATTCTTGTTCTGGTGACCCAAAATATTGAATGTTGCCTTACTTTGTCTACAACTGCAAATACTGTACAATCATACAACGCTCCTCTTTCCAGCATTCTAGAAAACTTTGTACAATTCTCACCGCTAATTGAACCGTGCGATGGTCGGGGCAGGATGGAGCCGCCGTACAAAAATGGTACGACGGTTCGATCACCAGACGAAAATTTTTGTCCGATGATTGCAAGGTGTATGGGCACCTTTAAGCTGGCCATACCCCTATAGATTTTCTGCAGATTTTCTATGGTCACATGGAAAAAGTGCAACAGATTCCCCCATCTACACTAAACTGTGTGAATGGAGGAATCTCCCACTGGGCCAAGCTTCATAATCTTGCTAGTTGGCCCCGCTCGCTGTCAAAATACCAGAACAATCTGATTGAATGCAGGCATTGTTCAGGTGTTTTGAGAGCCAGCAGGACTGACTTGCAAGATACTGAAGCTTGGCCCAGCGGGAGATTCCTCCATCCACACAGTTTAGCGTAGATGAGGGAATCTGTTGCACTTTTACCATGTGACCGTAGAACATCTATAGGTGTATGGCCAGCTTCAGTGTCATGCTCACCTGGATGAAAAAAAGAGGGCGAATCACCCCAGAGAGGACACAAAAAGCATTAAAAACCTAACAGGGCTTACAACCCCTCACCATTCTATCTATAACTAAAAAAAGTTTTAGCTTTAGAAACACTTTAACATCTAAATTGTGATGGGAAAGTTTTTTCACATCTTTACACTTCGAATTGTTATAAATTAGGGCTGCCGAAATTAACGATTAATCCCTCGATTAATCGTTAATTTTTTTGATCGATCAAAATTATTTTGATCCGTACTCACCTCTCCGCCGGCTTCCGGGTCCTCCTCCCCCCTTCCACAAGTGGCTCTGTCGGCTAACGAAGGGAAGGGGGGAGGAGTCCGGTGACGTCGATGTCCGTGACGTCACTGGACTCCTCCCCCTTCCATTCGTTACCCGATGGACCGGTGAGTACACATCCTAACTCTCCCGGCCGCCCGGGAGAGAAACACTTTTTACTGGAAAGGTTTAATCTGCTCAATCGAGCAGATTAAACCTTTCCCTGCGATCGTTTTTTTTTTTTTCTTTTCTGACATCGGGAGCCGCGGCCTGACCGTCAGTCAGAAAAGAAAAAAAAAGGCATACAATTGCATAGCTAGATTCCTATTGGCTATTGCACTTTGCAATAGCAAATAGCAAACTAGCTAATGCACCCGCCCACTGCTGCTGTCAATCAGCAGAGGGGGACCTGAATTTTTCTATCATGTCCTCTTCTGGTGATTGAAAGCAGCAGGGGGCGGGTGCAATAGCTAGTTTGCTATAGGCTTTTGCAGTGAAATAAGTGAAGTGAAATAGCCAATAGGAATCTAGCTAAGCATTCTTATGCCTCTTTTTTTTATTATTCTGATGACTGCAACTGGCAGAATACTAAAAAAAAAAAAAAAAAAAAAGAAGGTCTGCAGATAGCAAAGAAGCTATTGCTCCCTGGGCTATCTGCCATCATTTCAGGGGGGTGCTCTCTCCCAGCCCCCCTAGCCCCCCTCCGCAGATGGGGGGGAGAGGGCACCTCCCTGAAATGAGAGGGACACCTCCCGGAAATTGCTTATTTCACGTTGGGATCCCTGGCATTGACCTATACACATACAGCAATTAAGTAATAAAATGAACTAGGATCACACTAATCCAGCACGTTATTATTCTGAGTTGCCCCACTCAAGCGGCGGCCATATTGAGTGGGGCACCTGAGATTAATAACGTGCTGGATTAGTGTGATACTAGTTAATTTTATTACTTCATTGCTGTGCTGTATGTGTATAGGCCATGTATGTGCGTTATAATTAATCGAAATTATTCGATTAATCGATTTAAAAAAAATTCGATTAATCGAACAGGAAAATTTTCATCATTTCCAGCCCTATTATAAATAAAAAAAACTATTTGCTGCCTAGTTGGTGAAAATGTGTCTTATATAAGGAAATAATGGTGAGGCATGTAAAACACAAGTAAAGCACCCTAAAGAGCACAATGTGCGACATCCACCATACCTGCAACACACAAAAATGCATAGTATCAAAGAGCCTTAGAGTTTTAAGTAATAGAACAACAAGGAACATTGAAAAATATCAGGTAGAAAAAGCCAATTATTGTAAGCACATTAACAAGCCTTAATAATAATGTAATGGAACATATATGTGCTGTAACCCACAAAAATTGCCCCATTTCCATACTGATTCATAGAACAATAGAGTGGTGGACTATTAACTGTCACCAGTACAAAGCTTTCTATCTTTAGAAGAGGTGAACTCCCAGAAAATAATATTTCCATTTTGTGCCCTGTGCAACCCAATGCTTCCTTCTTGACACAAATACACACATAGTGCCCGTGACATAGGCATACATATGCATGGATATCTTTCAAACAAGTGTCAGGCTTGTTATGCGAGTCTCTGGTGGTGAACATAAATCAGGAGTTACTTCGGGACTATCTCATTGCCAAAGTGATCAGATTTCTGGTTTGATTTCCCTGCATCTGCCTGGGAGGTAATTCCACCTTTCCACCTTCACAAGCCAGGCTCGGCCTGAAGGGTGAAGGTTTCAGATTCACAGGTGTGGTGCTCAGAGATCTGCCTTTACTCACATGGGAATTTTATTTTTAGACATGTTTGCTTTGTAAAGGTTGTGGTCACTGTGCTGATAAATGTAAAGCTTTTATAGCCATATGCTGCAGGTATATTTTTAGACACCTTAACGTACATAGATATGTATTTAATTTATAATGTCATTTAGGGTGTGATTGGTTATTTACAGCTGCCTGTGGAATATAATTTTTATTATGAAACTTTATATGTTTATAATTTACTTTTTATTTTAAGAACATGAGAAGCAGTAAAAAAAACAAACTAGTTTTGTTTAAATAATATTAATTATTGGAGATAAAAAGTAACTTCCTTCTCAAAAAGGCATGTAGCAGCAGGGCCACCATTAGAATTCATGGGGCTCTATACAGTGTACTTTTAGGGCTGTCTATCGATCTATCTTTCTATGGTCTATGGTCACATTCATATTTTTCACAAACTTTTTTTAATGCAATTAGAAAAAGAAATCCCCTGTGACTTAAAGCCGAACTCCAGGCAAACAGATTAACACACAGATTAAATATAACATATTTCTGTGAGTCCTATGATTTGCATTACCCTGCTAGACAGGACAGCCAAACAGATGACAACATTAACAGCCAAGTAATACAGTAGTGTCATCTTCCCACCTCCAGCCTTCTGATTAGGCAAAGAAGGAGCAGCAGGAGACTGATGATGTCATCTCTCTGCATACTCTGCTCTCTCTCTTCCTACCAGCATTTTCCTTGTCAGCTTATTTGCATTCATCACACCGGATTGGCTTGCAGCTCTATTTCTCACTTTGCGCTGTTGTATAGGGGAATGCAAGAGACTGATACAAATTCAAATGCTTACACTAGTTGCATTTAAAAGTAAAAACAATTAATAATTTACTAAGAAATACAGAGCTTAATGTGATATTAAACCTTAAGTTTTTTTTTATTTTATCACTGCATTTATAGAAAAATAGGATTTTGGTACTCACCGTAAAATCCTTTTCTCTCCGTTCATTGAAGGACACAGGGAACAGATCGGAGATCCTGTACTGTAGGGTAATATCGCCACCTGCAGGAGAAGGACGCTAGGCACAAAACTAAAGACCAATCACAGCCTAGGGGCGGCCCCTGCCGGTGGCCAAAACCCCCCACCTGCTGACAAGTCTCCAGTTTAGTAACAAGCAGTAAAGGAGTACACACCCATATAGAGGGGCGGGCCCTGTGTCCTTCAATGAACGGAGAGAAAAGGATTTTACGGTGAGTACCAAAATCCTATTTTCTCTCCCGTTCATTGAAGGACACAGGGAACAGATCGGAGATCATGTACTGTAGGGACGTCACAGAGCAGTACCAAAAAAGAGGGGTGGGCCAACAGAAACAACAAACCCAACTAAACAAAAAAATTCCCTCAAACGGCCGCCTGCAACACTTTGCGCCCCAAACCAGCATCCGCAGATGCCAAAAGATCCACCTTATAAAAATTGGCAAAGGTGTGAACAGAAGACCAAGTCGCGGCCTTACAGACCTGAGAAACGGAGGCACCATGACGAAAAGCCCAAGATGCCCCAACAGCCCTTGTAGAATGGGCCGTAACCGAAAAATGAGGCTCACGCCCCTTAATAGCATACGCCTGAGAGACCGTGTCGCACTAGCGTCCTTCTTCTGCAGGTGGCGATATTACCCTACAGTACAGGATCTCCGATCTGTTCCCTGTGTCCTTCAATGAACGGGAGAGAAATGTTTTTTTAAATTCTTCAGTTCCTCATTCTCTAGTGGGTCCCCACATCACTCCCCCTCCCCCTTGCAAAGCTGCCTTCATCAGCTAAGTAGCTGCTGTGGAGGCACCCGTGCATGCTCGTTCCCTGTCGTGCCCGCAGTAGCTGTGTGCGTCCATAGACACACAGCCCTGCGGCAGGCCCCTCCTCTCCGCCCAGCAGTTTGACTGATGGCCCTCAGTATCCTCCCCCACAACCAGGAAGTTCTGGATGGAGTTTCGCTTCAGGACCGGCGGTGGTGACAAACACCACTGACAGGTAGGTGTAGGAGGGACGGGGAACACAAAAAGGTACTGGGCGTTAAAAAACACCCAGCACTTGGTAATACTTTAAGTAATCTGCTTGGAGTTCAGCTCTAAAGGGATTTTTTACATTTGTACAAATAGAGGAAAGCCCAGCCGTATGGGTTTTCTCTGTTCATTGAACAAAGTTCAACATCATGGAACTGGCTTTTGGCCCATTGCAGCAATCAGTGCTGCCTGGCTTGCAGCAGGATTTGGATGCAGGATCTATAGTACCTACTTCTCAGACGTTGAAAATTGAGCAATTCTCAGGGTTGAACCAGCCATAAAACAATGGGAACCAATTAACTGACTTTCTACGGCCACAAATCTGGATATTGCTTCCATATTGAATTTATTTCCCCCTTTTTAATAGCTCTAAGAATTATGTAAGTACAATGGGTATATTATGTTCAGTTAATTGTCATTTGCATTGAACAATATAGCATTTTATAATTAACCTGGGAAAACACATTGTTTAACTATATGCAGGAAATGTTTCAAATATATTTACAAATGTGTATACCAAATAGTGTCCCATGCTATCCAAAATCCACTTAATTTATCTGGTTCATTAAACCAGCATTAACATTGCTGTCTGAATTCCATTTTTTATTCTTCAAAACACTATGTTACAAAGTGCAAGTACTTTTCTGCCTCCTGCCTGGATATTTGTACTCATCTAAGTGAGAACTGTTTGTACTGAAGTGGTTCAAGCCTAAAATTCTTTGGCCTACCTCTCAGCACTGACTATTAAATAAGCTCCAGTAAGCTCCCATTTGATTTTCTTTGATAGACCTTGATCCCAGCTTTACTTCATCAAAGAACTAATCTTCTCTAATTTAATTTTAATCTTGCTCTCTCTCTCGATGTTGTCCCTCCGAGAATTTGCTTTCATAGCATGGATGTTACTGAAGTTTTTAACAGTATCTACGGGGCTGGTAAATACTTCTTTCTTGCCACCTACATAGTGGACATCGTGCCGGCTAGCTGAGAAAATCTGTAAGGCAGCTAAAGAAAATGCAGGTGCACGGTTTGGGTCATGATCCTTTCTACAACATTGGGGATCCATTACAGGCAGTGTTTGCATGGTGGACCAGGGTTTCTCAGTGGTGGATACATGATACATTCACAGCAAGATAATACATTATTCCAGAACTGCTCCAAAGGCTGCTGTCAGCAACTGCCCATTTGTGTCTATTAATTGACGCACATGGCTTTATAAGTGAAGTTTTGTCTGGATTATAGGTTTTGAAGGACCTTTCAAGAAAACAAATATGTGTCTGTTAAAGCCTACAAAAGAAAGTCCTAAATTCACTACACTCCATTAAGCCACTTACCTGGTGTTCACACTGTTTAGAACATTAATCCCTTTACCAAAATAACAACAAGTCCTTGCTGGCCAGAGTTTTCTTTGAAGCTGGACACTCAATTGAAATGGTCACACTTTTATATTCTTAATGCTTCTGCTACAAATGTACATATTTTCTAGATTTCTGAGAATTCATGAATACATAATGAGTAAGATGGAAAACGAATAGACATATCTGAATAGTTGATATGGGAAACACTATTATTTTTCTCAAAGTATAAGTGTCATTTAGTGCACTTATAATGTTCTACCCTTTCCCCAACCCCCAGTATTTACCAGCATAGCACACCTAAAAAAATAATTTTTAGAAATAAGTCTAGCCTGGCACCACAAAGCTTCTGGCTGAAATGCTCAGAAATTTCCAGATCCGTACTGATGCATGCAAGCCACGGCCTCTTCACTTTAAAGGGATACCCATCTGCAGCATGACAGGCTGAATTTGACTAAATAAAGTACTACTGACTTATACTCTTTGCACAGTAACACTGGTGTTTGCACTATTTAATGAAAAACCTGTATGTAGGGGCAGAATAGTAGAAGGTAATAGTAGGTTAAAGCTGAACTCCAGAAAAAGAAAAAAAAACTACAGCACTGCCAGGATTAAATGTTATTTTTTGGCTAGGAGTAGAGGGGGAAAAGTGCAATACTTACCTAATTACTTGCTTTAATAGGCTCCCTCCATCTGTGTGACCGATCCCTGAAGCCCCTTCTCTAATGTGCTCCTTGTTGGCAGTCCCACGCTGATGTCATCAAGTACAATGCATTGCAGAGCTAAAAAGCCTGCATTGCATGTGGGGACAGCAAGGAAATGTTCACAACCCAGAATGTTAGGGAGAAGAGGAAATTGCCAAAGACTGCCAGAGCAAAGAATGGGGTAAGCATTACACCTTACTCCTCTACACCTAGGCAAAAATGTGAATTTAACCCTTGCAGTGCAGGGGGACCCAACTGCAAGGGGGTTTTGTTTTTAATTCCCAGAGTTCAGCTTTTAAGCACCATTAAATATCAGGGGATGTTATATGGTAAGGGCTCAGAAGAGTTACATTTTTATGGTATAATGTAGGTACTGACTGCAAAGATTTGCTCCACCACCAAATCTGAATCCTTCATTTGCTGCACAGGTTGGTTTATTCAATTAACAGGTCACCAACTGTAAGTGAATACATTTGAACAAGTCCAGTTTATCACATGCTCAATTGCTCAGCACTTGGATAATGTCAAAACAAGGACATCAAGAATATAACAAATATAGGGTGCAACTGTTTATTCACCCATTCAGGATGGCCCAAGCTCCACAACGGGTGGGAGCGATACCACAGGTAATAAGGAAATTAACTGGTAAAGGGCCTTTTGGACCTCTTTACCAGTTCACTGAGTAGATCATTTGGCCAACAGAGTGAATCAGTGATCCACAGCAAACATCCGGTCACCATGGATCGCTGTGAATTGGTTTGATAATCATTAGTGGCGACCTCTCTTGTTCTGCATCCCCTAAAGAAAAGGGAGTTATGCAACAGAATCTATTTTAGCAAATAATAGTAGAAAAGAAAAAAAGCACTCTCAAAAACACAGAAACACGGTGTCAGTCTTCAGAAGTGATCCTAAATGCATCCTGCATGCCTATGAAAAAAAGGAAACCACGAGGAAATTCTAAAAACAGGAAAATACTGCTGTAGATCACTTCTCAAAAATATATTTTATTAGGCCTTCAATCACCACGAACCTGACTGAGAAAGATACGAATAAAAAGAGTAGTATCCTCCTTTTCAATTTGTTGGGCTGCTCCTTTTTATGATTTAATTTGTTGAAGATGTAAAATTACTGTAATTGTCCTCAAATAACTGACATTATTTGACATTACAACAACAGGGGAGTAGAACCAAATGACAAATGCACAAAAGACTTTTGTTATCTTTATTTGTCTGCCTGAATAAATCTCAACAAGTTTTACAAAGATTTAACCCTGGGTCTGCCGAAAAGGATGAGAAATTGTTGATGTGCATCATTTAGCTGGCAGTTTTGGCAGCTGATGGGTTACCATCAAAGCACTAGCTCCTGTCAAATAAAAATCACGTGGAAGACTTCATCCTGCATTCTAATGTCAGGATTCCCTTCACCTTCCTGAACTTATTGTTTATCACAGTAAGATACAAGGGAAATAGTATTTTCAGTCCACCTAAGACAAAATTAAATAGGTAAATGAATGTTTACATTTTCATGCATCATTTTCACAAATGTATATTAGTTACTATGGTAGATAGTATATAATTATTATTGTACAAGGATCATATAGTGTCATCAATTTGTGCAACGCTTTATAATTTAAAGGGAGACAGTACAGTTACAAGTTACAAGAGGGTTCCTGAAAGCTTATATATTTTGAAAGGCAGAGGCAAGTGATACAAAAAGGAAATAACTGTGCAGGGATGCGTTGAGGGAGAAAGTAAAAGTTCAGTTATTAGGTGGATAGGCTTTCCTGAAGAGATACGTTTTTTTAGAGATCACCTAAAAGGTAGACAAAGTAGGATATAGCCAGACAGATTGGTGTATGGCATTCCAGAGGATGGGAGAGTCCTGGAGGTGAGCATGGGAGAAGGTGAAGAGCGAGCTGGAGAGGTCTTGAGAGGAACGGAAAGAATGGTTAGGATGATATTTTGAGATGAGGTTGGAGATGTAGTTTGGGGCAGAGTTGTAGGTAACTTTGCATGTTGTTGATAGTATTTTGAATCTTATTTATTGGGCAAGTAGAAGCCAGTGAAGAGACTGGCAGAGTGGTTGTCTGACACTGAGCAGTTGGTAAGGTGGAGATATCTGACAGCAGCATTCATGAAAGACTGAAGAGAGGATAACCTGTGTAGAATTAGAAGGAGTTGCAATAGTAGAGGTGAGAGATAACAAAGGAGTGAAATTACAGCTTAGTGGTGTCATTATTTAAGAAGAGGCATATTTTGGAACTCTAATGGAGGTGAAGGTGGCAATATTTGGACAGTGATTTTATGTGGTGTCGAAAAGAGAGATCAGAGTCCAGGATTACACCTAACACACTGGCATGAGGGACTGATAGTTGTGCTATTGATCTTGATGGAAAAATCATGGGAGGGGACAAGGGGGGAGAAAATGTTATGAGCTTTGGCGAGATTTGGAAAAATGTAATGTTATGAAGTGGTAACATCCATGCTAATATATCAGTTAGTAAATTAGCGATGC
Organism: Nanorana parkeri; assembly: GCF_000935625.1. Classification (NCBI taxonomy): domain Eukaryota; kingdom Metazoa; phylum Chordata; class Amphibia; order Anura; family Dicroglossidae; genus Nanorana; species Nanorana parkeri. Next base: position 513,333 of record NW_017307310.1, read on the forward strand.
GCAAGGTGAGCTGAGGTGTAGAGAGATAGACTTTTGTATCATCAGCAGCAGAAAAAAAGATGGTGTTAGAAGCCATGGAAGTTTAGCATCTGACTCAGGGAGGAGATGCAGATAGAGAATAGAAGGGGTATGAGAACTAAACCTTGGGGAACCCCTAAGGATAGAGGACAAAATATAGTTGTAGGTGACAGTAGAAAGCTCCAATAGTATAAGTATACAGCGTCAGCTATTGTTTTTTGCAGCTGGTAAGTTGTTACTGAATTTTAGTAGGGCAGCTTTTGTGGAGTGTTGCGGGCAGACTGTAAGGGGTTGTGAAGATTGATATCAGTGAGGTAGCAGGCCTTCTATTCCTTTCCCACATTACTAGTTACTTGATTCCTATCCTTTGTACTACATATCTCCAGGTAAGATAAAGATACTTAGGGGGTTATTCACAAAAAGGTGAAGAGTTTGGAGAAGGCAGGGGAAGGGAACAATCTAGGACAAAATAGCTGAACTGGAAAGTGAGCTGAATTGGAGAATGTTTCCAGTTCAGCTATGTTGTCCTAGATTGTTCACTTCTCCTGCCTTCCCCAAACTCTTCACCCTTTTGTGAATAACCCCCTTAGAAGATTATTTTACTTTTCTCCCCATAGAAATTGTCCTGATGGAACTATGGCACTTTCATATATGGCAATGATCGGCTTTTAGTGTTCCTTTGCCCTGTTTGCACAAAGGAATAAAATCAAATCAAAGGCAGCAGCATAGGAGAGGATGCATTTACAAAAAGGCAACCCAACTCAGCTCATAGCAATAAATGCATGTTAACACTACTTCATACAAATCTATTCAAAATTCAGACACTAAGTTCCAAATTCTTCAAAAATACATGTCAGCATCAAATACAAACACATGAGCCCCTACTGTAAGTACTTTTAATTTTTTATTATTGCGATTTTAGATAAGGACTATGGCTTAAAAAGATGTATGTGTACAAAAAGACAATTAAAAAAATGCAATGCCACTTAAAGAGATCTTGTCATGTCTCTAAACAAATGCAAGTGGAACTCCCCTACAATAGAAGATGAAGTATACTCACCTCTCCAGGTCTCCTGCAGGGGGGTGTTGTTTGCATTTGTTTAGAGACCTGACAGGGTCTCTTCAAAGTTTACCTATTAAAAATGAGCTGTTCTAATGGGTTAAAAAGGTGTTCATTTTTCGCTGCAGAGTTCTACTTTCCATTTTTTTCCTAGTAAGGGTTACTGATGCTCTGTTCAAGTATGTGCAGCTTTCGCTAATAAACATGCCTTGTTTTATGCATCGCATAAGGAAGAGATTTGGATTTCTCGCAGCAGTACTGTAAGTCTGCAGCTGTTTCAGATCAGTGTCAGCATGCAGGCCTTTGGTTAAGATGTTTTTTAATCCTGTTCCAGGGAAGTACAAACTTGTACACTTAGTACAGGTGAAAGAGATTTGAAATTTGTTTTATTCATTTATTTAGCACTAACATATTATGGAGATCTTTGCTGAGAACACTGACCCATTCATAACAGTTCCTGCCCCCAAGGGAGCTTACAATCTAATGTCCCAACCTCGGTAATATACAAACAACACAGGGAGACCTTTTTTGTGAAAGTAAATTAACCTGCCTTTTTTTATTGTGGGAAGATGACGAAACCCACACAAACTCCAATCCATTCCAGTTTCAGCTTACCTATCGGTGCTCCAAGCCAAGAGGGGCCTGATGGTGTAAGGTGAGAGTGGTAAACACTTAGCCACTGTAATTCAAAATATACACCACTCAATCCCCAAAGTCGGACAACACCGACCTAACCAGTGACATCAATCAGGTGCAGGCCCCAAGCATGCATGCTGATGTAACAAAATCCTAAAATTCCAACGTAGGGCTGCACATCCGACAGATCATAAAATAATCAGATTTATTGAAAGTTCATATCATCCAAGTACACAGCAAAATCATCCCCCACTGATCCCATAGCCTCTCACCTGTTCCACCAGATAGGCTTCATCATAGAGATAGAGAGTCTACTTGGATGGAATAAACCTTCAATAAATCTGATCCTTTATGAACTGTCGGAAGTCTGGCTCTACATTGGAATTTCAGCACTTAGCCACTGTGGTGTAGCCTAAAGCAGAGCTCCAGACAAACAGCTTAACACATTATTGGAAATAATATGTACTGTTTTATCTTGCTTATAATTCTGTTTAGCCAGTCTTGCCATTCACACACCCATTCCACACTACACAGCTGGTGAAAATCCATTTTCCTAATTCAGCTTAAAAAAAACTTTCAGAGTTGCCTTTTCCTCTCCGGCCTGTTCACTGGACAATAAACGTAAACTATAAAAAAAAACATGAACCTGTCCCTCAAACTGGGCAATAGCCCCACTGATGAAAGGCTGTGAAAGACCCCAACATGCTGGTATAATCTTCTGCAACATTCTGGCATCATCCTCTATCTATATGGTACCGGGCCGCCCACGGCGGGGATGCTGCGAGCGGGGGGCGCCGAGAGCGGGGGGCAGGGAGCGCCGAGTGTACCTGTCACCTCCAAATGTTATCACACAGGGGATTTGTTAACCCCTGTGTAATAGCAACACAGTTAAGTTTAAAAATAAATAGTTTAAAAAAATATTAAAAACGTAACAAAATAAAAAAAGGTGATAAAGTAAAAATAATAAAACAAAACAAAAATACCAAATATGATAGAATAAGTCTTTACTGTTTGTGTTCAAGCTTTAAATCATATTTAAATATAGGTCCTATGTGCAGTGCTCTATCGGTATGTCGCATTAGCAGGGCTATTATCCAAATTTCAGTGTAATAGCAATACAGTTAAGTTTAAAAAATAAATAGTAAAAAATATTAAAAACGTAACAAAATAAAAATGTAAAAAATAAAAATAATAAAACAAAATGTTTCCAAAGTAAATAAAAATTGAATAAATGAAAAACCAGCCCCGCTGCCCCCATCTGCACGCGAATAAACGTGCAGTGTTTTCAACTACGATTGTGTGCAACCGCACGGGCAGGGCTGTATTGCAGCAGGAAAACGCTCAATCTGCCTGGCACGACTGTGGTGCCATTAGAAAATAATGGCACTGACAGCACAAATTAAAATTATTAAATCAAAACAATCTAAAATATAAACAAACAATCAACATCCCCCCTCAGCAGGCCGTGGTAAAATTATCACGATTATCGGCGATAAAAAGGTTGGGGAGCACTGTACTACACTACCGATTTTTGGTTTTTTTTGGGGGATGGGTATTTTTGGGGTCCCCTTCTTAAAGTGACCTTGTCACCACAGTTTTCAAGTAAATGTTCCACCGCACACCTGACCTATATACCCCTTCTTATTTGAGTGCTGAAGTATCCTACACACCACAGAAAGCATGTCACCGGCACACCAATGGACATCTTTATTGATGTAAATTTATAATGTCAGAAAGTGACATTTCAGGACCACATAGGGTCTCCTCATTAAGCATAATGTGCCACCTGAAGGGACGATCTCAAGGCGTGATTTTAGATAAATGTTCTATAGTAAATTTTGTACTGTATATCAGATAAATTACATTTACCTAATATAGTCATGTGGCCATATAAAGGTAAATGACCTCAGCACAAGCATACTAAAATGTATTTTAGTAAAATAAAAAAGACACAATCAAATTATTTATGATATGCAGTGCTTTATAAAAACATGTCATTCAGTTAAGATTAGATTGATTCAGGCACCACAAAGTGTCTGTACATACTTATGTTTCTCCTAAATACTGTCTGGTGCACCCCGGGAGCCCCAAAAACCAGGTGTACGCTGTATGCTAATAATGACTTAAAGCCTAGATCAGAACACTAATGCACTTAAACATTCTACAGTGCCATACTCTTGCCTTAATAAAGAGAGGCAGATGCAGTTCATTGTAAGACGTAAGGAGGAATACAGCAGCTCCAACTTGGGCTCCAAGGCACTACTTGCATGCAGTCCATGTCCAGAGGTTCCTGCTGTGCACTGGATAGGGTTTAGGGGCAAAGTGGTATGTGCAGGCATTATTAAGCCAGAAATAAATGTTATGTTCATTATAATAACTGGTTTACTTCAACTGCTTCCCATCTGGTCGTTGTATATAAATAGCCGGCCGGGAGTTTCTTGAGCGCGGGTGGGCTCACTCGAGTAGGAAACGGTCGCAATTTGAAACAGCTGCCGATGGCCGTTTACATACAAGCGGTCCGGCAGCTGTAGAACCAGCCAATTGCTTGTATGTGGTGCCGATCGATAAAAAAACCCCCAGTAGTGATTAAATACCCTTAAAAGAAAGCTCTATCTGTCCCCAAAATTATATCAAATTCAATTCACTACAGTGTTGCATGACTGAATAAATGTCAGTCAAAGTACCACAGCACTGAATACTGAAAAATGGCCTGGACAGGAACAAGGTGTAAACACCCCCAGTCATCAAGTGGATAAACCAAATAATATTTTTTGTTGATAGGAAATGTATATATTTTCATATTTTTATTATACATATCAAGTATGTGTATCAAGTGTGTTCATTTTTAAAAAAAAATCAATAAAACTTGCAAGGTTTGCCCAGACTTTGTATGGCCAATCCTGTCGTCTCAGCAGCTAGTAAATAGTGGTAGATTGTTTTTCTCTTTCTCTTTTCTCTATTTTCTGGTTCTCTTGGGCATTAGTAATGTAATGTGCCCAAGCATTGCACCCTGGGAAGATTACATCAGCAGTGCATTGCTGGAAAATCTCATCTGTAATCTCACAAGATCTCAGGGAAAGGCATTTTCCTCCCCTGAGATGATGTACATGGTCACATGTCCTAGTCACATGTGCCAGAGTTCCAGGAAGTAAAGGGAGATAAAAATGGCCATTATGAGAAGAATGGAGAGGAAAGAAAAATAAAGGTATGCAAAGAATTAAAGAGCCTGCAATTATCTAAGTATTTGTTTGTAGACAATCATTACTAAACCCTTCTAAAGGTGTCATTGTCGTAATTTCAAAGATATGGGTAAAGTTCCTCTTTTATGTGCATTGCATTACGGCAGCAAATTTACTATGAATGGGCTGCCAACACACTACACTGTGCATGACCCTTTTATAACAATGCAGCGCACCACAACATGCTCTACTGTCCAATGCATTGGGGTGCCATTCACAATCAATAACACTGCAATGCACAAAGCAGATGCATTGCCTACTGCTGCCTACGCATTAACGCCCGCATTTTAGCGCGTGTTGCCACAATGCACAAGTGCGACTAAGCACTAAATGTCTAGGAATAAAAAATTCCAGTAACATTCTATAAAATAAATCGCTTTCCATTTTTTCACTGAGCACATATCTAACATCTTACGGTTTCTTTTTATGTGCGCACAGAAGAGGTCTAGCCAGTAAACACTCAAGCAATAGTTATTTGGCCTAGGTTTTCTGCTAATGACAATAAGAGTGTGATGTCTTTGCTATGCTTTATGAAAAGAGGACAATGCAAAAGGCCCCAAGTGCCCTCCCCTCAATGTTGTTGCGTGCTATTAAGCTGATAGGATCAGTAAACTTCCTAAGGCCTGCAGGATGAATTGAAGTTTTCAAAGACTTATTGGGGAAAACAAGGGAAGCAAATGTTCACAGTCTTAAAAACCTCTTGCCATGCCTTAGAAAAAATCCTTAACAAGGGATTACTCTCCTGCTGCATTCATATCAAATGAAAGAAGTCTGCGCGTCTGTGTTTTTCCTGAAATATTTGGTTGTACTTCTTCATGTCAGCAGTGAAGAGATGTGTCACGACCAGTGGGATGGAACAGTTGGAGGATCTGGGAACAGATAACTTTCAGGTCAGGCAGAGTAACAACTTTTCAAGTTTTAAAAGACAGCGACGGAATTCCCAGTGAACTCGTTTGCAATAAAACAGTAAAACCGTCCAAAAATAAAATGTTATAAATAAATGTTCAGCCTTTGTGTTAGATATTTTCATACTCAAATTAGTTATTTCTTATTTTGTTTTTATTTTTATGGAATATATATTTCCAAGCGGTTCACCAGAAATATTTATTGAAAAAGTATAATTTTTTCTTTTTTTAGGGATGCACCGATATATCGGCTGCTAAAACATATCGTCCGAAAATGGCACTTTTAGCATAAGTGCCATTTTCTGGCCGATACAGCGGTGCATCCGTTCATTCTCTCCTCCCTGCTGGGTGCTGCTCGTTGTCCCAGCGAGGAGCTGAGAAACTGTCACAGGCGGCCGAGTGCTGCGGGAGGAGAGCACAGGGAGCGGCCGACGTCACTCCTCCCCGCACCGCTCAGCCTCCTGTCACAGATCAGAGGAGAGCGGTGTGGGCGGAGACAGTCAGCTCTGTCACAGCAGACTGAGTGTTTTGTAAATAATTGAGGACATAGTATGGTTACTATATCCTCAATTATGAATGAATGGAAGTGATCTACATCACCTACTGTTCATAGTAAACACATTATGTTCTCAAGTTTTGTATGAACAGGAACACTCAGTATAGAGGCTTCCTGTTCATTTATAACTGGGGCTGCAGAAAAAGAGATTGAGGACTCTGTATTCAATCAAAATTTTCTATTTTAAAAAGGGAAATATCAGAGGTCTGTTTAGACCCCTGATATTTCCCAGAGACCACCCCCCCCCCACATTAAAAATAAAAGTATAGAAAATAACAAAAAGTTTAGAAAAAAATAAAAATTAAATATTTAAAACATAATTTAAAAAGGTAAGAAAAAAAATAGTTTTTGGTTTTGGCC
>NW_017307310.1:520199-520751 GCF_000935625.1 Nanorana parkeri
TTTTTTTACATTTCAGTTTCGTTTTTGACATTTTCATTTCGGTGCACCTCTAATTATTTTACTTTGGGATGCACCGAAATTTCGGCCGCCGAAACATATCGACCGCAAATGGCACTTTTGGCAAAATACCGAAAGCACCATCTTTCGGCCGAAATTGCGGTGCATCCCTGGTTTCTCTCCTCCCCGCTGGGCACTGCTCTGTGTCCCCTCTGACACAGCGCCGCATCCAGCGGGGAGGAGAGAAACTGTTAGAGGAGGCAGAGCGGGACGTGGAGGAGAAATCTGTGAGCCGTGTAATGTCTCAGGAGGCCGGGCTCTCCTAATGCACCGCCCTTCTCAGCTTTCTGTGACATATCAGGAGAGCTCTACATCACTTCCTGTTCATTCATGATTGTGGACATAGTAAATATACTAACTCCACAAGTTATAAATGAACAGGATTCCTATTCATTCATGTCAGGGGCTGCAGAAATAGAGATTGAGGACTCTGTGTCCTCAATCTCTTTTTCTATTTTAAAAAGGGAAATATCAGGGGTCTGTTTAGACCCCTGA
>NW_017307310.1:520895-523191 GCF_000935625.1 Nanorana parkeri
TAAAAGTATAGAAAAAAATAAATTACAATTAAATATTTAAAAAAATAAATTAAAAAAGGTAAGAAAAAAAAATATTTTTGGTTTCGGCCAGACAATTTTTTTATTTTCGTTTCATTTTCAAAATCTAATTTCGTTTTTCCAGCCCCACCTCCAGCCCCACCTTAGTAGAACCTATGCTAATCTAACCTCCAGCCGAGTGCATACTTGCCTTGCCTGTATAGTAAACCCCCATACACATGAATATTGCTGTACTTTTGCTAGGGTTATGACTCCATGTAAGTCTGTAGGGAGTTACAGTAACCATCTCCCGGCCGTTGTGTATACACGGCCGGCCGGGAGCTTCTTGGATGTAACTGGGCGTGTATACACGTCCTGTTACATCCACCTGCTCGGGCGCGCGCGAGCAGGAAATGTCCGTCATTCGAAAACAGGCAGCGATGCCCGTTAATATCGGATCGCTTGTATGAGGTCCCGTGACGTGCGCCCTCCGCGGCACCCCCCTCCCGCTGTCAAGCTGGTCCCGGGCTCCGGTGTGAGCCCGGGACCAGCATACTGCCTCTGTCACAGGGGATCAGAGGGAGGTCGGTTCACGACCTCCCTCCGGTCCCCTCTCCGCTGTCAGAATGCGGAAGTGGTGTATATTACATCACTTCCGCATTCTCGTGTCACTCTCCAGCTTCAGATGCTGGAGAGAAGCTGATGAAGTAGATCTCTGCTTCATCAGCTTCTTCAGGGGGGTCCTAGGTGACATTAGGGGTCTTGGAGACACCTGATGTCTCCATAAAGAGGACCTGTCACCTTTTTTGCTATCACATAGAGGGGTTTCTCAGCCCCCTCTGTGATAGCAATAAAGCTAAGTGGAAAAAAAATTGGAAAAAAAGTTAGTTTCCCCCAAATTTTTTTAAAGTTACACATATAAAAGAATTTAAAAAAACAAACTTTTTTTTTTAAAGTCCCCACCCCTACATACACGCATGTAAACATGCGTCAGGTGCGCATACCTGCGAAAACGACGATTGCGCCCATTACGCCGCACATGTTACATATCGCCGCGAACGTCGGAATGAGAACAATGTGGATAGCTTTCTAAGTGGTTGTTACTATTTTGAATTTTATCCTTTGGGCAATTGGAAGCCAGTGGAGGGATTGGCAGAGGGGATCAAGAAATCCTGACGATATCATAGATGAGTTCAATAGAACTATCCCTGTAACCACAATATGGAACCACTGTGATGGTATTGTGCTACAGAGCACTCTTTAATAGAAGGATTGGAAGGCCAGCAGATGACCCATTCAGCTAATAGTCCTAAAGATGGATCCTGGCTGTCAGAGTTCCCACACAGATTGCCGTCAGGACCCACTGCTTTAAAATGCTGTTGGACACTCATCTGCCTCGCTCCTGACCTGATCTCACAAAAATATATTTGTGTGAGGTCAGAGATATAAAAAGCATGAAGAAACAGAAAAAAACATTTTTTTATTTGTTTATTTATTAAACTATTTTAGGAACTAACTTGAGGCAAAACATTCATACCATCTCTGCAGTGCACCCAACCCATCATAAGACGCAGTATGCAAGCACCACAATTTGTTTTTTTTAAAGAAATGGACTGGTATTTAGACGACTGTCCCAGTTCTTCCATGGATCATTGCTACAGCCAAAGGCAGGTTTCCTAACCAGGAAAATGGGCGTACAAAATCAAATGTCCTTCTGATTTAGATTTAGTCCATAAATGAGTTATATTGGAGGTGTAATGTATAAGCCATTATTGTTCTTGAAGAGACACTTTGTTGATATTTAAAGGAGTCTCTAACAGACATGTAAGCTGCGGAAAAATTCAGTTCGGTTCCCATAATTCGTTATTTAGTTGCGAAATTCAATTCGGGTTTCGGACAAAATCCGTATTTTCGTTAGTTTCGGATGAGTTTACAAATATTCATTGCTAATACCACAGAAAACCATATACAGATATTAATACTAAAGCTGAAGCTCCTAGACTTGAATGGCATTCGGGAGTCCGGATTTCTGAATACCATTCAGGAGCTCCAGAAAGCAATATGGGTCTCTGAGCCATATTAAAGCTGAGGCTTCCAGACCCGAATGGTATTCGGGAACTCTTGAATGCTATTCAGAAATTCGGATTCCATTCGGGTCTTGGAGCATCAGTTTTAGTATTATGTGCAGGGCTCAAAATTTCAGGTCCTGAGTAGTGATGGGCTCGGGCGTGTTCGCAAGCGCCTCGTGCCGAGCCCGCCAGGAAGCCGTCGGTGCGCAGGGCCAATCACAGGCACCGAG
>NW_017307310.1:523229-534173 GCF_000935625.1 Nanorana parkeri
AAATTGAGGACACCAAATCCTCAATTTCTATTTTCTACAGCCTCAGCACTCAATGAATGGGAGGCACTCAGTACAGAGGCTTCCCATTTATTCTGACACTGATAGTAAAATATTTACTATCCAATAGTTTCTGAATGGGGAGGAGCCTCTGTACTGAGTGCTACTCCCAATTGAGGAAATCCAGAATGAACTGGCTGTAATGTAAATCACAGCCTGTTCATTCATAACTGGGGACACATAGTACTATGTGTCCCCAGTTATTTACAAACACTGAAGTGATCAGACGATCGCTCCAGTGTTTGTCCTTCTCACACGGAGGATCGGGAAATATCAATGATATTTACCGATCCCCCGCCCTGCCTCGCACAGAGCCGCTGTCATCCTGAAACTGACAGGATGACAGCGGCTCCGATCTCCTCGCCACTCGGCCATCCTGACAGCTGCGAGCGCGGCTTCTCTCCCCCTCGGGGCGGCTTCTCTCCTCGCGGCTTCTCTCCCGCTCGGCCATCCTGACAGCAGGCAGCGCTCCCTCCTGCGACCCCGGACGGACGAGGGAGCGCTGTCATCATGTCGGTGAGGAGGAGAGAAGCCGCCCCGAGGAGTGCCTGACTCAATGGCTTAATTTCCACTCGCCCCCACGCAATTTTCACTCGCAATTTGCGAGGGGGCGAGTGGCAATTTTGAGCCCTGATTAGGTGTATATATAAGTAGTATTCTATAATACGAATGAATATGCGTAGAGGCAACATTGTGACCCATATATACATAAAATTATACCAGAGGCTCCCAGAACAGAATGGCATTTGGAACTTCCGAATGCAATTCGAAAATTTGTTATGCTTCATCAGCTTCTTTGGGGTCCCTAGGTGACATTAGGGGTCTGAAAGACCTCTGATGTCTCCATAAAGGTTATATTTGCTATTACAAATGTTAGGCCCCTATGTGATAACAATAAAGTCGAGTGTAAAAAAAACATAAAAAATTGTAAAAAATCATAGTAACAGATAAAAAAATCTAAGTTTAGATGACTTAACTTCTTCGAAGCAAGTACTATATTAGTCAATATAACTTAAACATTAAAGATCCTTGGATTCATAAATAATTACTGATATATTTTGTATCCCTTTCCTTGATGTCATAATAATTAAAAAAAACAAAACCATAAATCATTAGAACTCTAAGTGGTATTCTCAAGGGACATATTTTTTACATTGATTTATGATATCTGGTGTTTAAACAGATTTTTGTTTTTAGCTCATGGGGAATTACAAGAAGAATAAGGTAGAGAAATATAGGAAAACAGGAAATAAGTGAGATTTGGTGAAACTAAGAAGCTTTAATTAATTTTAAATTGTGCATTTCAGTGTGTCAACAGCTCAGTTCATTGGAGTGGAAAGGGGGTTAGAACCTGGCAACAAAGTTAATCTGGGCACTCCTGAGCAAGCTCATTTCCAAATCTGACATCAGTGCAGTGGTATGTTAGAAAACAGCAGCATCAGTTCTCACTGAAAGGCTCAGTGGGTCCTGTGGACTTCTCAAATAAAACATTTCATCGTTAGCAGCACCTCTTAACTCATTCACTGCCATTCAAATAATATCTTTCCTGTCGAGGAGCTACATGCTTAAAGAGGAACATTAGAGAAATATTACAAAAAACTTTGTTTGCTGTAATACACACACTAGCAGAATGGTTTAGAAAGAAAGAAGAGAGATCAAATTTAGTTTTGTGTACATCCTGTTTTCTGCTTAACAGATTTTCCTTTCAGAACCACAGTGCCCATGATAAGGCTCCTTTGCCTTTTATCATCATCATAATGTACCTAGAAATCTTTATGCCCCTCCTTGTCACCCCTGCAAATACTACTACCCCTCTCAACCCCAGTTCAGCATCATGGTGTCACTGTAAATGTCCCTGTCCCTAGATCCGCAAACTGTACCTGGCAATCTCTAGGTTCTTCAATTGTAACCCTGCAAATACCTTTCTCTCCTTTAACTAAAGATCAGTGTCCTTGGCACTGGTGGAACGCAGCGGTCGCAATTGCGACTGGGCCCTGGCGTTCTGCCTGTTGGGAGTGGGGGGGGGCAGAGAGAAAAGGGCCCGCAGGTCCCTCAAGCTGCCCGCAGCGTTCGTTAAATCAGCAGTGTAGTGCTCCTGGAAAGTCAGTCTCTTTTATCCATTCCCCTGCAAATACCACAGTCCTTATTACCAGTTCAGCAGTAGAATATCCCAGGAGATATCACTGAGATATCACTGACCCCCCCCACCCCCAAAGTGGGCTCCTCCTGAACTACTCAGGAGATAATCCTTTTTTGGACTTTTTTTTGCCAAACACAAAAAATAGCTAAGGGGTTCATTAAGTAAGCCAGTGCAAGACTGTAATTTGCAGGAACTAGAAATCACATAACTTGATTACTCAATTATGAATAAGCTAATCTGACTCCTGTAAAATGTAATCTGATTTCTTGCTGTAGGTTAGCGTCCCTTGCACATTTCTATTGCTCTTTGCAGTGTTTATATGATTTTTGACTTACTTGTGAAATCCATTTCTTGGAGTACACTGGACACAAGATCTTTAGTCTAAAACCCTGGGTTATATGCAGCTACTTTGAATGATTGGACACTGTCTAAGGGTAGGTTTACACGATTTTCCAGACCAGATCTGGTCCGGAAAATGGTGTGAACCTGCCCGCAGTTCCAGTGCATTCCAGACCAGACAAAATGAGACATGAAGTATTTTTATGGTCTGGTCTGGAATGGACTGCGCTGGTGTGAACAGAGGCCAGAAATAGCATAGAGATACATTAGAATGCATTTTGGGTCCGGAAACAATCTGTTCTGGTCTGGAGATGATCTTGATGTGGTGTGAATGGGCCTTAAAAGGTGCCCATACACCTTAGATTTATCTACCAATTTTCGGCCGCAGTAGTGTCTGCAGATTTTCATCTTTCAAGCAGGCTAGAAAATGTTCTTCTAGTTGGACGACAATCGACAAATTAGTGGCGTTTTCGTACAACAAAAATCTCAAGGTGAAAACTGCACATGCTCAAATGAAAATTTGGTCATTCGACGAAATTCAGCCAGTTAGTGGTGCTGACGAACGATAATCTAGAACTACATTGGTCTGTGCATGAACGGATGCTGTTTTTTGCTGAATTAAAACTGAACGAGGGTGCGATGTCAGGACAAAACAAGTTGTACAATGGTTGTAAGGTGTATGACACCCCTAAGAAAAGGATTTTGCAAGTAAAAAATCCTATTTTCTTAATCGTACAGTAGAGGGCACAGGTTCTTTCAGTCTTAAGGTGGCCATACACTTTACAACCCTCGCAAGACTCTTGTCTTGCGAGGGTTGTAAAGTAATAAAAAAAAAAAAAAAAAACGTACGATCTGCCCATCTTGGACAGGCAGATCGTACTTGCGATCATCGCAAGCCCGCCCCGCTGAGGGGAGGGCTTGCGATGTCCGCAATGCTGAACGGGCAGCGTGCGCTTGAGCACACCGGCCCGTACGGCAGTTATCTCACGATCATGATTCAAACCAGCCGAAAATCGCACGATTCTCGGCTGGTTTTCGAACATGCTCGAAATACAAAAGTCGTGCGACCGTACAGTAGAAACGGTCGCACACCTTCCATACACTGTACGATTATGGTACGATCGTGGGATTTTCCGCGACTATCGTACGATGATCGTGCAGTGTATGGGCACCTTTAGACCGAGGGATGCCCTGAAGCAGTTCAACTGATAGGTGGGAAACAAAGCAAACAATTGCTAACAGGCCCACATGGAACAACAGGCAAGTTTAGTTTAGGAAGGTGGCAAAATGTTGGAGTGAGAAGCATGATTCCCTGGGAAGGGCAATGGGGGAATCAGTTTTCAGTAGCAGAGAGGTAAAACTTGAACCGTCTGTACCCCATCTAGTCAGTGCAGGGAGATTTCCTTTTAATGCTTTGGAGCAGGATATAAGGAGGAAATAGCAGTGACATGGTTAAGATGGAAGGAGGAAACCACCTTTGGGATGAAGGAGGTTCTCTGTGAAACACTAGAAAAGGTTAAGGTAAGGTACTCAGCTGAATAGACTGGTAGACTGGACGTTCGGGGCAGGACAGAAAGGTTGGGTACGGCTGGAGATGGCACTTGGTGGAGTGGACCTGGCGGGAATAAATTGGATACCAATGACAAAGAGACAGCTGTCAGTAAATGCGGCGCCTCTGACCATGTCAACGCTACGGACATGGGATTGGATGTGCCGTAGATACGGATGGAAGTACAACTCAATTCTCATCCCATTATTGGGGAATGATTACTTCCCGCCGGGCAAAGCCGACAAGGCTTTTCTAAACTGGAGCAAGCGCCCTCAACTAAAAGTGGTTGACATTATGTTGGGGGCAAGGATTAGTTCCTTACAGGAGTTAAGAGAAGATTGGGGATGCTACCCCTTGGATTGGTGGAGACATCAGCAATTAAAACTTTTTTTCCAAACCTATTTCGATGTCAAAAACTTGAATAAAGATTTAATAAATAAAAAAGGTAAGGATAAGGCAGATAACTCAGAGATGCGCCCTGCAGAGGTTAAAGCGACAAGGTGTGAGTGAGATTGGATAAAAGGAGGAGTATTCAGAATAGGTTGGAAAGGTAGCTTCTGTAGGGCTGACAGAACCAAGTTAAGATACAACCGAGTCACCGAGAAGCAAAAAGGAGGAGCAATGTGAGTAGAGTTGCCACCTGTCCCGGATTCACCTGGCCAGTCCGGGTTTTGAGTCCTGTATGTGCTGTGTCTGGCCTCAGCTTTGCCTGAAACCTGGAAACAGCTCATACAGGGCTCAAAACCGGGACTGGCCAGGTGAATCTGGGACAGGTGGCAACCCTAAATGTGAGTGATACCCTGAACAGAGGCCTTAAAGTGGACATTTATCCCCTTTGACTAAAAATCACATCAGCATCCAGCTCTGCATGCTGATATGAAATAATTTTACATTCATTAGCTAAACAAACATTTTTATTTTACTTACAATTTCTTTTTTTCCACTTCCTGCTCCACTTTAGCACAAATGATGTAATCATGCCCAAACATTGCATCCTGGGTCCGATACATTAGCAGAGCGTTGCTGGGAAATCTCATCTGTAATCTCCCGAGGTTTCAGGGAAAAATCATTTTTCTCCCCTGGGATGACGTGCATGGTCACATGTCCTAGTCACATGTGTCAAGAGTTCCAGGAAGTAAAGGGAGATATATTAATCTGCCCTTAGTAAGAATGGCCAGCGTGAGAAGAATGGAGGAGAAAAAGAAGCTCTGCAAAGAATACAAAGCTGGCAATTATCTAGAAATATTTGTTTGTAGATTGTCATTACTAAACATTTCTAAAGGTGTCTGTTTTTTTTAATATATTGTAAAGTTCCTCTTTCCTAACCAAGGAATGAGCAGCTAGCAATCCTTGGAACAAAACAGCCAGGGTCAAGATTTTCCCCTTGATGGTGCTCATGGCCAAACATTGATCTAAGCCAGACTGGAGAAAAGATAGCATTCTTCTCAAGAAGAACTTCCTGGACTGGAAATTTCTTGTCCCTGGACCTGGAGACAAACCTGTCAAGTTTACTGTTGAACCTGGATGCCAGAAAGTCCAAGTAAGAGACTTGCCAGGTACTCAGTCTGTGCCCGGAAACACGTACACTATGGTGCATGGTCCTGTGTAAAAATCTCATGGAAGACGTGCATTAGCACAGAAACGTGCATTGGCGTCGTAATGCGTTTTGGCACAGAAACACGCATAGGAATAGTCACTCACAGATTACTTTTGGCGTGCGTTTGTTTAATGGCTCACATTTGTGAGCAGGCATGCATTTCCTATTAAATCAGTGTCTGAACATGGAGCCAGTTGCTGTGTGGTAGTCAGCTATCCTTGTGTTCCTGCGTTTACCCTGTGATTCTGCTTCCCTGTGTATGAACCCGGCTTGTGACCCTTGGACCTCGCTTCTTGTCTCCTGATCTGGCACCTTATGACTTGCTTATCTGTGTATGACCCTGGCTTACAATCCTGACCTTGCTCCTGCCTGCTGCTCTGGTACCACTGCTAACTCTACCCTCCTGTGTATGACCTCGGCTACAGCTCTGACTCTGCATTTAGCCATCCATCCGGTTCCTGTCTACTCTGCTGTCCAGTGTCTGCTCATCTGCTGCCTCTGCACAAGACCTCGTCCGGCCCCCAGCACAGGGGTCTGTGCCACTCGGTGTGCCCACATTTTCTGTCTCCATCTCCAGAGGTGAGGGGCAAGGGTTAGCGCCTTGTCTACTCGGTCTCCAGCAAGGTGCATGACAGTCCATTTCTAGAGTCCCCGACCCATGACATAGAGCTCTGAACACCTTTGGGTGGAGAGTCTGTTTGCTAATTTTCCATGCCTGGGATGTGCACAGCGGTTAAAGCCAGAACATGAAGCTCTGCCCAGCCCAGGATGAGATCCACTTCACTGTGTGATGTCTGGGCCTCTCCAGTGGTTATTGTAGGCCACTGTCGTGACATTGTCTAACTGAATCCTGATTGGGTAGTGCTGCAGATGTAACATCCAACAATGCAGGGCAAACCAAATGCTTTCCAGGATGTTGATAGGAAGCCTGACCTCCTCCGAAGATCAATCCCCTGTATTGAGATGTTATTCAGTGCAATCACCCAAACCTGCATGGAAGGGCTGGTTCGTGTCGGCGTGTAGTTGCATGCAGCCGCATCCTCCTATAGGGAAGTACAGGTAGCTGGATGCAATTACATGCCACACCTGTCCCTCCTGAAAGCAGGTCTGTGTATGAATAAGCCCTAAGAGGTAAACACTCATAAGGGATATTGGGAGAAACTAGGACTGTTAGCATTTAGAAAACAAATGCTATGGTGTAGACTAAGGGACTTATGTATGAAAACTCGGGTAACAAAAAAAAATGCAACTAGTCAGCATTATTGCATTATTTTCAACTCTGCACTCCAGAAATGACAATTAGAAGCCAGCTGGTTGCTAGGAGCAACAAAACATTTTCCCATGATCACAATTGTTGGTAGTTATTCTTTCATGTGAAAAGAAAAAAAAAATATGTATGTATATATATATATTTTGTGATATTGGGGAGCTCACAGAGCACTCGCACAGCGGGTTTTTCAAAACACAGTCTTTATTTTCTTTCAAAACGGTAGATAATCACAAAATCCAAACTGGAGGCCTGCAGAATGGAAGGATTATTTAATATGTTTGAAATGTAAACAGCAAAATGTAGATTCATCTGACAAAGGGCAGACTGTTCTTGGCAAAGCTGCAGGATAATGCTAACTAAACAAGCAAAGCGTAAATAAAATACTAGTTGTCTGCAGCTGACATGGCAGAAGCTCTATTTCACAATACAGCAATTTAACG
Organism: Nanorana parkeri; assembly: GCF_000935625.1. NCBI lineage: Eukaryota > Metazoa > Chordata > Amphibia > Anura > Dicroglossidae > Nanorana > Nanorana parkeri. The sequence continues at coordinate 530,622 of NW_017307310.1, forward strand.
GGGGAACTATCGTGAACAATGTGAGACTTGCAGTTGGAATAAAAATAGCTGAAAAATATAAATACATTGATTAGCAAGGTATATTTATAATAATAGTTGAAAATTACTTACAATTTTGTAGCTGTTTTATGCAATGCCTGTTCCTTTTCATTTGTTCATACTCTCCTATTTTGTTTGTAAACTACAGATACTATCACAATTTGCTACATTATAACTAGCAAAGCATGCTGAAACTAGTAGTTCTGCAACAGCTGGAATGTACACATTACTCCGCTCCAGAGTCTCTATTACCTTTATTTGGAAGCGATATGAGCAAAGTCACCAATATCACCCTGATTTCTTTTTAAACAGATAGATGAATAATTCCCATGAGGAAGGTGTAAGGTGTAAAATTGTGATAATGTGTTTCTAATTTTGGTTTACAAAACTCTTTACATACAAAATAATATTGCCTGACCTACACGAGACAGCTCCAAGGGTCCGTACACACTAGCATTAACTAGGAATTAACATTTTTTACTCTGTAGTGGTGTAATATTAAGTGCATCAAAAGCTGTGTAAATGATTTTAATGTAACACGTAAACTTTGCTGTGTATGTATGCTATTGATCACCGTCAAGCAGAGCATGAAAGTAGTCCATATTATGTGATGTCCTACATGCACAGTTTCATCTGGGAACACAACTGCTTATGCTATGCTGAATTCAAATTGTAACATACTAATGATAACAGTATTGGTAAAAGTATGCATTGGGACTGAAGGGAAACTCAAATTTGCTTTCTGTGAAGAGAATTTGTGTTTATCAGTCGAGGTTCTTGGGGGCTTTGTTTTCAAGCCTTGATGTGTGACCACTATCCACAGGCTGCCCTTCACCCCTGGCCTTCTATTGCCAGAATGTTGCCCACCCATATTGACACCACAGGGGGAAGTGTTTCAGAGGAGGGAGAATCAAAAGCTGAGGGAAGGAACAAAAAGTGCTTTTCAGGGTCTGGTGTGTGGGAATCAGATGAGAGGCCTAGCTCAAATCTGGTCTCCAAGCAACCACAAGTGATATGCTGAGGGAATATCATTAAAACCAAAAAACTAAGCTCCTTCTCTGAATTCGTAAACCCGACCGCAGGACTATGATGCACCAGAACTTCCTTACACCTCAGACGCTCAGTTTGTGCATGTAGGAGGAGAAAAGCAGCTGATTTGTTGAGTTTTTTTCTTGGTTAAAGACAAAGGCTGTCCAGACGTGAAGTTGGTGGTGAAATATGGTAACTGCCATCGCTGCAGCTGGCTTGCTGACACAAGATTAATAAATTGCTGTTTCCCGGCCAACCAGAACCTAGTGGGAACTATCCAGTATTTTTCATTGAATTATGGGTAGCTGCCCCACTGCAAGCTGGCCTACTTTTACAGCTCTGCTTTTACTGATCTCCTAAAGTGCAGTAAACATCTGTGACTGGGGTGAGGTCATTATTTGGGGTGTGAAGGCAGCAGGGCCTGAGAATCTTCCAACCCTCAGCCCAAAGATAATGTACTACTTTTTTTGTCTCGCAGTAAAAAAGAGGCCAGTGACATCGGAAGTCCCGCTTCTCAAAAATGATGTCCTGAAATAATCAGGCGGACAATAGCTGCATTAAGCTTGATGAAATTGCGGGGACATTGACGGGGATTTATATTTTCTTTTTGACGTGTGATGTCTGGAGAACTCCCTATGTGTGGAAGCTAAATCATTTGTTTATCTCCATGTCTATCAACCGGTCTGATGTTTTTTTAAATCGTTATTTCAAGGGAGTTCTTATTTAATTGCCTACTGGTACTTTATTGTATTTCTCTTCTAGCTTTGAACACTAGAATTGTTTGACATATTTTGTCAGACATTAGAAAATTGTGGGCAAAAAATACAACAATTAAGGAGCTTGTTAAAACTTTATACATCGAGGTATTGCAAAAAAGAATAAATACAAAAAGCAGTAACCCACAGAAATCATCTCCTAACTGGCTTGACTCCAGTTAAGTGGTATCTGACTGGTTGCCATGAGTAACATCGCTCTGCATATCATTTTTACAGTTTGCATTGATTCATTGAATAAGCCCAATTATGTACTGTTGAGTATATAAAAGGTGACGTTCACATAAAAGATGAATCTAAAGGTGGTCATGCATACTAAAACAAGCCAAGGTCCTCTATGCAACTTGGCTGATATTGTGAAAGGGTTCATTAAAGGTTAACCCTTTCTTTTATTTTCTTGTTAAGGAGAAAGCCATTGACAGTAAACATCCCACAGAGATACGGAAGCAATTGTAATCACTCCTAAGTCAGCCATGTGCAGATTAACTCTGTCCAGATCATCACAGAAGATGCTTGAACAGAACCAGAATTGGGAAAAGTATAGCCAGCTTTAGGATTACAGGCAAAGAGGCACATTTCGTAACTTAAACACTGGGGTTGATTTACTAAGGCTAGGTTCACAGCTAAGCAACTGAGCTGGTGAGCTACTTTCGTGCGGTTGTCGTGCATTACTTTGCAAACCGACATGAGCCCGAAAATCGTTCCTGCACCTTTTTGTGTGACAGACGATTTCTACTGCGCGACAAATCGCAAAGGTGTGAACAGCTTCCATAGACTTGAGAGCAAATCTCTGTTTTGTGCGATATCGCATGGCTAAATCCGCGCGATAAATCGCCTAGGTGTCAACCTAGCCTAAAGGGGCAGCGAGTGCTTACTTATCAAAGTGAATATTCATTTAGTTTATTTTAAAACAAACTGCACTTATCCTTTAGGCTAGGTTCACACCTAGGCAATTCAGATGCCGAACTGTTTTCGCGCGATTGTTCATAGAAAACCACGTGATTATCGATGCATTGAGATGTCTATGGGGCCCAAACCGCACGACAACCGCCCGAAAATCGCTCCTGCACCTGTTCACGCGACAAACCGCAGAGGTGTGAACAGACTCCATTGACTTCAATGTGAATCTGTGTTTTGCGCGACCTAATCCGCTCGATAAATCATCTAGGTGTGAACTTAGCCTCAGGCCCATTAAGGTGACATCATTGTTCCCACCCTCCCCGCGCAGAGATGACTACTTACTGAGTTCCGATGGGCCCTGTGGCGGACATTTACTCTTGGCTGCGCCTGCGCAGTGAACACCCATTGACGTCTATATGACTTAGACAAGCCCCATAGAGGTCAATGGGGATGTACTGTGCAGCCAGGAGAAGGAGACATCACACCACAGGATTCAAACAATAAACAGAGGCCAGACCCATTGGAACTGAGTAAGTATTCATCTCTGTGTGGGGAGGGTAGGGACAATGATGTTACCTTAACCAGTTGACATCCGCGGTGTTAAACCCCCTTCCCATCCAGGCCATTTTTCAGTATTCAGCGCTGCGGTACTTTAACTGACATTTATTCCGTCATGCAGCGCTGTACTGAAATGAATTTTATACCCTTTTTTGGGGACAGATAGAGCTTTCTTTTGGTGGTATTTATTCACCACTGGGGGTTTTATTTTTTTACTATATTAAGGAAAAATTACCGAAATTTAAAAAAAAAA
>NW_017307310.1:534313-535567 GCF_000935625.1 Nanorana parkeri
CCCCCCCCAAACAATTATATATTTTCTGAAAGCAGAGGCCCTGTAGAATAAAAAAATGCTAGTTGCAATTTTTTATGTCGCACGGTATTTGAGCAAATGTTTATGAAACCAGTATTTGTAGGATAAAATACATTAAAATTAAATTTAGTTCACAGAAACGGAATATAATACCCCATTTTTGGGTAAAATATAAAAGATGGGGGCATGTCAGGTAAATGGATACCAAACCTGTCAAGACAAAATTGCGTTTGCCCGTGAAACCACAAAAAAACTACAATACCCCAAATTTCCCACAGGCAATGCTTTAAAAGCTTTTACTGTTCATCAGTTTAGTGTTATCAGTGATTAATGGCTCTAGAATGATTGTTCTCACTCACTATCACTTTCGCTTTGATATGTAACATATGTGGTGCAATTCTCGTTTTTGCATGTAGGCGCACCTTACGCGTGTTTATGCTTGTATGTGTGTGCACGTGGGGGCAGGGGACTTTGAAACACTTTTTTTTATTTTTGACATTATTTATGTGACTTATTTTTTTTTTTACACTTAACTTTATTGCTGTCACATAGGGGGATAACAAGCCTCAGCAGCAGCGGATCCGTATTTCGGATTTAAAAAAAAATCTTGTCATGTTGTTTAACCTCATTTACAGGGGTAATATTAGTTCATTTTTCCAAGAAATTCGGATCCGAAATTTGTTAACGGAATTTCGTATTTCGGATATAATTCGGAAACTGCAATTCGGATTTCGGATGCTTCCGAATTTACGAATTTCAGGAAAATTCATACGAATTTCAATTCGTAACGAAACGAATCGCACATGTCTAGTGAAAGGAGGAGAGATTAGAAGCTTGGTGACCTCCCTCCGATGGGTACCGCTCCCGAGCCCACACGGGGGACAGCGGAGCCCGGGGTAGCTGGCGGCGAAGGGGGGTACACATGGTACAAGCGATCAGGCGACTGCTGGATTGCTTGTATCTAAACATCCATTGCTAGCTGTTTAAAATGATACCAAGAAGACGGCTGCATTAGTTCTTGGTACAACTGCTTCAGGATAAGGACTTTTTTTATGGTGGGTCATATTTAGGGATGATCAGAACACCCCCCTGTTCGGTTCGTATTCGAACATTCGAATACGAACTCAAACTCAATGCAAGTGTATGGGGGTCGAATGTTCGACCCCCATACAGTTGCCGTTACATGTAATAAATACTGTGTACTGCCCCCCTTACCTCCGCTGCTGTCCCGGCCTC
>NW_017307310.1:535617-577727 GCF_000935625.1 Nanorana parkeri
TCCTCTTCCCCGCCCCCCTGCCTCCACTTCATCTGCAGGCTGGGAGCCATACCCAGCCTGCTATTGGATATTGTAAAATGCAATAGCCAATAGCAAGCTGGCTATTGCACCCGCCCACTGCCTGCTGTCAATCAGCATGGGGGGACCTGATAGAGAACTTTCTCCTTCAGGCCCCTCTTCCGCTGAGCCCTGATTGGGCAAAGTCTTGCACCTGACCTGTGGTCAGGTGCAAGACTTTACATATCAGAGCTTCAGTGGGCATTTTGTATTATGGAAGGTACGCGGTCGAACAGACCGTGAACATCCCATAAAGTTCGGCGCTCGGCGGGCCCATCCTTAGTCATATTATCATATTATCATTTAATATTTCTTACACATGATTGGCTATCCTGTTTCTCACAGGCTCATATGCACGTTCAGAACACCCCTTATTGGACATAAAGTAAGTTAATTAACTAGATAGTTCTCATCGAGATTGTACAAAGACGGTAAAATAAAATTGTAACATGTGTTGCCTACTTTAAGCTAAACATACACATTCTGACTGTACCATTTTTCAAGAACGATGCATGATCTTTCCTGACTGGATACAGATTAAAATATTGTTTGTGTAGCTCCTAATAGTTTATACCTTTCACTAAATCCAATGGAGATTGTACAGAACTTGTAGCAGTTTTAACCATCTATGGTCCTATTAAGTTTCCCAGACCAACACTGTGTGAAGTGATGGCACTGCAGTAAAACAGATGCTTTGTTTAATTGGATATACTTTAGAATGTAAAAAATGTCCACTTTTAGATTTTTAATTAAATGTAATGTCAATGTGAAAAATGTTTATCAAACTTTTGCAGCTTATGGGCACAGACACTGTTATGTCAATACAAATCTTGACAGAGAGGGACAGAGAACACTGGATAAAGACAGGAACAGCAGACGCTGGATAAAGCCAGGGAGAGACAGAGAACACTGGGTAAAGCCTGAGAGAGAGAGCAGATACTGGATAAAGCCTTGGACGGACAGCGGACCCTGGATAAAGCCAGGGAGGGAGAACAGACACTGGATAAAGCCTGGGAGGGAGAGCAGACATTAGAGAAAGCCTGATAGGGAGAGCAGAAACTGGATAAAGCCAGGGAGGGACAGAGAACACTGGATAAAGCCAGGGAGGGAGACCAGACATTGGATAAAGCCAGGGAGGGAGATCAGCCACTGGAGAAAGCCTGGGAGGGACAGCAGACACTGGATAAAGCCTGGGAAGGACATAGAATACAAGGGGAAAAGCATGGGAGGGAGAGCAGACACTGCATAAAGCTAGGGAGGGACAGAGAACACTGGATAAAGCCTGGGAGGGAGAGCAGACATTGGAGAACGCCTGGGAGGGAGAGCAGACATTGGAGAAAGCCTGGGAGGGAGAGCAAACATTGGAGAAAGCCTGGGAGGGAGAGCAGACACTGGATTAAGTCAGGGAGGGAGAGCGGACACTGGATAAAGCCAGAGAGGGAGAGCAGACACTGGATAAAGCCTGGGAGGGAGAGCAGACATTGGAGAAAGCCTGCGAGGTAGAGATGCCACTGGATAAAGTCAGGGAGGGAGAGCAGACACTGGATAAAGCCAGGGAGGGAGATCAGACACTGGGTAAAGTCAGAGAGGGATAGCAGACACTGGATAAAGCCTGGGAGGGAGAGCAGACATTGGAGAAAGCCTGGGAGGTAGAGATGACACTGGATAAAGTCAGGGAGCGAGAGCAGACACTGGATAAAGCCAGGGAGGGAGATCAGACACTGGGTAAAGCCTGGGAGGGAGAGCAGACACTGGATAAAGCCTGGGAGGTAGAGATGACACTGGATAAAGTCAGGGAGGGAGAGCAGACACTGGATAAAGCCAGGGAGGGAGATCAGACACTGGGTAAAGTCAGAGAGGGAGAGCAGACACTGGATAAAGCCTTGGAGGGAGAGCAGACATTGGAGAAAGCCTGGGGAGGAGATAAGCCACCGGAGAAAGTCAGAGAGGGATAGAGAACACTGGATTAAGCCTGGGAGGGAGAGCAGACATTGGAGAAAGTCTGTGAGGGACAGCAAACACTGGATAAAGCCTGGGAAGCAGAGGAACACTGGAGAAAGCCTGAGAGAGACAGCAAACACTGGATGAAGCTTGGGAGGGAGAGATGACACTGGACAAAGCCTGGGAGGGAGACAGGACTCTGAGGAAAGTCTTGGAGCCAGAGTGGACATTGGTTGAAGACCTATTGTCACAGAAGTACTCTACTCTTCAGTGCTCACAATCATCCTTCATCTATGATTGTGTAATAACTTATATGATAATAAAATATTTTTATAAAACACTGAACAAAGCCTTCTTTTTATGTTTTGTTGACATTTGCTAATAAATCACAGCATATTGTGAGTAAATTTTACACTTACCTATACACCTTTAAAGTTGCATACAGAGACTGTGGAAGCTGTGCCCTAAAAGGCAAGCAATAAGGCATGTAGATGGCACAGCACTGATCATCAGTGTTGCCTGTAGGATTCCTGCAGCCAGTCAGCTGTAATCATATCACATGCGATTACATGCGGTGTGCCGACATTCAAATGCAACGGTTGTCACCCATTCAAGTTAATGATAGGGTGACAACCGTTGCATTTGAATGTCGGCACACCGCATGTAATTGCATGTGATATGATTACATGCGGTTAGGAATCAATCTCTATCCCTGAATGCGCGATCCATGCGTCAAGGTATAGTGATTGATTCCTAAGCGCATGTAAACGTCAGATTAGGGATTCCTGCTGCAGGAAATCGCAAGTTCCTGACAAAGGAATCCCTAATTGCAACTAAAACATAGGTGTGAATGGAGCCTAGTCTCAGCGAATATGTGTCTGACAATGGACAGGGAAGAGGGAAACTCCTTTGGTTTTACTTTTTACCCTTTTTCCTTGGGGTACCAGTCTTGCAAAAGAGCCTAGTGATCACCAGCATTAGGGTGGTGCTTTGAGGTGGGTTCTTGGTTTTTTTCAGTCCCTCTCTTGAGCTACAGGCCTGCTTCTGGAGTGTTACAGGATGGTATCATATCTCCACAGACGTACACAACCCAGCCCATCTGGTTAGACACTGTGAGCAAAAAGCCATTTATAAACTGGAATCGTAGCTTACACTATGAACTTTCCTGTGACATTACTGACTGGCCTGGTCATACTGAGCAAATCCCATGCTCCTCCACACCTGGAATTTCCCTTTGGCTCTCTGCGCTGAATGAAAAAGCAGGGGAGTGAAGGTAAGTATATGCTTTTGGGGATGGGGTTGCTTTGCCCTTCTGAAGGCAAAGCATCAGGTATACTTTAAATAATAAATAAGGGACACTGCTTTGAGAACATTACAAGATAGTGCCAAATAATAATAAAATATGCTTTATCTAGAGCAGAGATTTTCAAAGATAAATGATCAAGGGACACCTATAAAATAGTTCAGAGATGCCAAGGTCACCTAATGGACTATTTATAGCCAATGTGCAGAGTAATTAATTCTACAGATCTTTCTGAACGTTCGTTCTGCTCAAATAGATGCAAAATGAATGTTCTTAGATATATTTTCTGTTCAGGTCGAATATATGTAATGTAATACTGCATTATGTTCACTAGATTGAAATACTTATTTCTTATGCTTCTCAGCTTCATCTAGTTGCCAGAATGCAGTATTACATTACATATATTCGACATGAAAAAAATATATATCTTAGAATGTTTTTTGCATCTATTCTCACAGAACAAATGTTCAGAAAGGTTTGTCGGGAGAATGGCTCTATGAATTGGTTATAAATAGACCTCTAGTCTTAGATCCAGGTGTCAATTTCCTAACATGTTTTAAACAAAAATCAAATATAAATAATAATTTCTTACATAACAATCACTCTCAGCTAGATGAAAATCACAGTAGTGCCCATGTTTATCAGAACCATATACAATCATCTATATATACTTCATATACAGTGTGATAATGCAAAATATATAATATACTGTAAATAATATTTAAAAGGTCATGATTCATTTATTTCTGCTAAGTACAATGACTAAGGTGCTAGTGCTCTGTGACAAAACTGTAAGTGCTATAGTGCTCCGAAGCAATTAATTCATCAATAAACCATTTTGTGTGCTTTCAAATGATGAATACACAAAAGGTGTATAGAACGTTCACGCACACGCAATTCACCCATGAAAAAAGTAAAAGAGAAAATAGTGAGGTAAGACTGAAACGGAACAGGGAGAGATAAAGGGACCAGAAAATTTAGCTCAAACCTATAGGGTCTGGTAGGTGAGTGAAAGAGAATCTGCTGGTAATGGCTGGCTCAGCTCAATGCTTTGTGCAATATGTAATAGCTTCATCAGTGAAATAGTCTTCTGCTGACATCACATCATGTTCCATCACGCTCAGGTGCAGCAATGTAGAACAAGGCTGTGTTTACTCCTTGCAGGATGGGGTAAAGGTGGTGCAGCAGCAGGGGGTTCACTCTCCTGACACTAAATGGCTTATTCTCCATTTAACAAATATTTATTAATTACAGGTATTTTTTACAGTACTGACAATTTTGCAGAGCGCTTTATATATTGTACATTTAGATCAGGCCCCATCCCCAAGGAGCTTACAATCTAAGGTTCCTACTTCACATACATACAAATAATGGGGCCAGTTTAGATAGGAGTCAGTTAAATTAACAGAAAGTCTTTGGAGTGTGGAAGGGAACCCAAACAAGCACAGGGGAAACATGCAAAGTCCATGCAGGCAGTGTCCTTTTGGATTTGAACCGAGGACCCCAGTATTGCAAGGCAGAAGTGCTACTCACTAAGCCACTGTATATTTTAAAGCTGTTGGCCAGGCAAGATAAAAAAAAGTAAAGCTAGGGCCATCCTTATTGTCAGGTCACTTCTTCATGTTGCCACTGTTCTTTTTAATTAAGTAATTGTTGCCTGTTACAGCAGCTGCATTTCCTGTTGAGGAGACCATCAACAACAGAAAACTACAGAGAGGTGGATGACCATACTATATATACCAATAAGTGATCAGCGCCAGTAAGTGCGATGAAAACAGCTACTAAGCACTCAAGATATAGTGAATATCTAAAAAATGTGTATAGCAATAATGTGCCAAGCTAAATAAATAAATACATATATAGTGAAAAAGTTGGCTCTCATGACAATGAAACACATATGAATGCCTAAAACCAATTGCAAATAAACAATAATAACCAATCGTGATCGTTTGACAAAAATGCAGAAAAAAGTCCACCGCCATACCAGATAGGGCTTCCAAGTATACAATAACCACAAATTCTGATGAACCTTCACCTTCACCCAGTGAGTGCTAGTATCAAATCAGTGCTCACCTGGGGAGGTAGACCCACAGAACTAGGTCTCAGAGCGCGTTTCCCTACTTAATTGGGGAAGGGATACCCATATGAATGAAGGAAAGAAAGTCTCCTCAGATCACAGGTGTCATCAACATTTCAGAAGGAGAAAAAGAAGAAAGAACATAGTGCGTATCGTCCACAAAAATAACATTTATTAGATGAAATGAATACTCACAAGAATGCAGATCAAGCAGGTGTTGTACAAAAATCAATAAGTCCCACGAAAACAATCCAGAAGAGCGCACTGCAGCGCCTGTTCGTCCGGCTCAGCTGAAGAATGATCAGCCAGACGACCCTATTATACTTTGTGATGGGCTAGAACAATGTGCATTAGCTGGGATTGGAGGTGGGGGGGATTAATAAAAAGCATTTGAGATAAACTTTGTCTTAATTTTGTCTCAACTGGAGCACAGCCCATCAGCTTTTACATTTTCATTTTCTAAGCTGTGTGGAAAAGACCAAAGTTGATTAATTTCTATGGGCAGCCGCACTAGTTGCCCCCGACGCTTTCTTGTTAATTCCCCTCATTGCACTTTGAAAGATTTGTATTGATTTGTATTGACTTGATTGGCAAATACACTGAGTGGCCAGATTATTATGACCACCCCATCAGTACTTCGTTGGGCCACGAGATAACTCCACGAGATGACTTCGTTGGGCCGCCTCGTGAGTTTACCCATATCTTCAGAAAAAAATCACTTCTCGTACACTGCACTGTTGCCCTTCTGTGGTGAACCAAACTAACTTGCGCTAACGGAAATAGTAAAACTAAATTAAGATGGATTAAAATTTAAAATAGATATTAACTCCATGGCTCGTCCCAACAATCATCCCACGTTCAAAGGCTGTTAAATCGCATTGTTTACCCATATCTTCAGAAAAAAATCACTTCTACTGTCGTGGTAAACAACCTACTTCCCTATTTATAATGGTCTGGCCCTCTAGCAACTTCAGTGTGAAATTATAGCTAATTATAGCTAATTTGCCTACAAATGTCAGGTGGTCATAATAAACTGGCCACTCAGTGTATATACCAACGCACCCAAATTCATCCTGACTTTATTTCAACGTGCAACACAGTGGGGTGAATAGGACCTAATAAAACAGTGGATTTTCTCTTATCCATGACTTTTGCTTGTGCTGGAAAATTTATCAAAATGCATGGCTGTGCATTCAGGTGTAAGAGCAATAATGCATGTTTTTAGGCCTCATGAATATGGGTGCATGAGGCCGTCAAATGTAAATTGTGGGTGTTTTTCCGTGCATGGAATAACCAGCTGCGGCATAGAGCCACCCATTGTAGTGGATAGGTGTAGGTGGCCGTACGTGAGTTTATGCCGCTACCTGCTTAAACCCATGCATGAATATGGGCATTCAAAACCCTGGACACAGCTAGACTTAAATTGTTTTAAAAATAAGTTCTTTTATTTGATAATGCAAAAATAAAAAGCAGTGAAATATGCAGGAAAACACTTAGTTGTATTTAAAAAAAAAAAAAAAGGTTATAAGGAGTAAGAAAGTAAAAACTGAAAAGCAGGAAATCTTCTATTTCACCTCTTTATAGACAGGTCCTTTAGTGTATGTGTGTGTCAGGCATACAAAGGATCTTGGAGTGTTTGCTAACAATGACCAAAGCGTATAGAATGTGGCTAGCTTCGGCTCTTGCAGAGAAGTATTTCTTGTGTCTAGTAAAAGCTGTCACCTTCACATTCTGCATAATACCATTTTATTCACATGCTGTAGTCCTGTACCATGCAATTGTGACATAAACAAGGTAATTTGTATTTACCAGACCGAGACTATACCTATTGAGCTCATATTTTGCAGCTTCTTTAATTTAATCTTGCTTCCTTCATAGCTCTTACTAAACTCTCATAAAAGTGTAATTTCTCTGTCTCTTGTGTATATATATAGATATCTATATGTATAGATATCTATATATATCTATATATATAGATATCTATATATATATATATATATCATCCACACACACAGTATATACATATCAGGAATACATGAATTAAATACAGATGATGGGTTCACTAATGCCTTCTGGGCATGACATGGTAGTGCCCTCTAGTGTAAAATTCCCAGCATCAATGACACATAATCTGAGCTCTTCTACGTATAACAACTATCTGAAGTTAATTTACAGAGGTGACAACTGATCTGAAAAGATTCCCATCCGGTGATTAAAACAACTTTTTTAGTACAAGACAGGTTTTTTGTTACATTTTTATATATCATTGTCATGTGACCACTTTAACAGGTGTTGTAGTTTATAATAAATGGGATATTAAAAAATATAAATTCATAGACATAATGGTAAAAATTGGGAAATTTTAAGGGAGCTGAACTGACCACTGTTTTTACCTGTCACCTATGAGATCTTCCTGCTCGACTACTGTTTCTGCACTTTGCCCACTTTGATTCTCACCCCTCCTGCTGCTTCTCTTTCATATTGTGCAAAGCTGTTCATTAAAGGCTAAGTTTACATTTAACACAATGTTTCATGTTAACCCTATGTTCAGGATATAACATTAAACATGGTCACATAAGCAAGCACCCACCCCCAAACTGCCCTCCCCTTACCAGAATCCTGGGGTTAGGTTCTGTGTCCATTAAGTTTCTGTTTAAATTTAAAATTGGCTCGGCTCTGTGAATGGAGAAACTACAAGTTCCATCACCACCATGGCAGGGGGACTTGTAGTTTTCATTGGAATACAAGTGTGGTGATGTCTCCGTACTTGTAGTCCATTCATTTTTCCTTCTGTCCCTGTAACTGTAAGTAAAGATGCACCGAAATGAAAATGTCAAAACTGAAACGAAACCGAAATGAAAAAAAAAAATTGTCAGGCCGAAACCGAAAAAAAAATGTCTAACTTTTAAAAAAAATTAAATATTTTATTATTCTTATTTTTTATAAACGTTTTAATTTTTTATATATTTTTTATTAAATATTTTGATTTGTTTACTTTACTGTTGGTGGCTTCAGGAAAATATTAGGGGTCTAAACAGACCCCTGATATTTCCTTTTTAAAATAGAAAAACAGATTGAGAACACAGAGTCCTGCAGCCCCTGTTATAAATGAACAGGAATCCTCTATACTGAGTGAACAGGAAGGGATGTAGATCATTTCCCATTCATTCACAATTGGGGATACAGTAAACATACTCTGTCGTCAATTATTTACAAGCAGTCAGCGATCACTGGGCTGGTGCTGGACTATTTTGCGCCCTAGGCAAGACCAGCACAACCCAGCCCCTCTCCCAGAGCGCAACCCCCAATTCCCCCCCGTGCAGCCCCATGCTTCTGCCGGCTAGCTTCTGCAGGCGTGTAGGCAGCTGGGAGCAATAGCCAGACTGCTATTGGCTGTTTTAATTTGAAATAGCCAATAGCAGACTAGCTATTGAAACCCCATCCATTGAGCAGAGAAGCGGACCCGAGAGAGAAAGTTGTCTCTGAGTTCCGCTCCTCTGCTCAGTGGGCAGGTGCAATAGCCAGCCTGCTATTGGGTTTTCCAATTTGAAATAGATGGGGGGCGCCATGGGGGGATGATTGGTTGTGGCTGTGCCCTAGGCAGCAGTGCGCTCTGGGCAGCTGCCTAGTTTGCCTAGTGGTAGCACAGGCCCTGCTTGTACCGCTCTCCATCCTTACTCGCTGTCACAGGAGGCTGAGCAAGCGGTGAGGGGAGGAGAGCTCAATCTCCTTTGACAGCTGACTCCTCCCCTGCACCGCCAGCCGGCCTCCTGTGACAGCTGACAGCTATCTCCGCCCACATATCACCACTCTCCTGATCTGTCAGAGGAGGCTGAGTGGTGCGGGAGGAGAGACGCCGGTCGCTCACAGCACACCGCCCGGCCTCCTGTGACAGTTTCTGTCCTCCCCACTGGGACACAGCAGCGCCCAGCGGAGAGGAGAGAAAGCAGGGATGCACTGCTATTTTGGCCGAAAGATGGCACTTTCGGCATTTTGCCAAAAGTTAAATTTTTGGTCAATATGTTTCGGGAGCCAAAATTTCGGTGCATCCCAGCTGAAAGTATGAACATTGGTACAGACAGGCACTGAAGGAACAATCTACAGGATACACAATCCACTGGTCGCAGTTGCAATGCTTTACTGGCTCCAATACAAAACGCTAATAAATGCACTTTTCCTCCTGTACATTATTTTATTTTTAATTTTGCCATTGGTACATGTCCCCATGGCAGTGCCTGACTCCCTATACCTCTTTTTTGTTTTTGATTGTTTATTAGCCTCACAAAACAAACCAATTGAATATCAAGATTGCCCTTCCTCCTATGGACTTCAATGGGATTCGAAGAAAAGTTAGGCGTTTCTGAATTTTGAGGATGTTTTGCAGAACTGGCCTCAAATCAAACCCGGGCAGATTCTCTCATCTCTATGGTCAAGAAACACAATAGGTAAGGACAATGAAAGTTACTGCAGGTAATTGGAACTGGTTACTAAGCCTTGGAGTATTGGGATAGAGAGGAAGATAAGTAATAGGGGAAAATGTAAATGAACCTCTCTGTATCACTGTGAGTGTATACCCTCTTAAAGTAAATGAAAGCAAGAACAACAAAGGAGACAATTACACACAGTGCAATTGTACACAGATATTCAAACAAAAGAAATTTTGTATTAACAGAAACACCAGTATCAAATAAGACCACTTCAAATGATTGTTGAAGTTGCATACTCAATATTATAAATAGCACAGATTTAAAGTACATTGATTCAAGCTAGACTGGGTCTGTAGATTATTTATTAGTATTTATGCCCCAGGTGTAGGTGAAGGTGTACTTAAAAAAATGTTTTTGGGGCTATCTTACATCATTTAGCTATGTTGCATTTATATTTTATACAGGAACAGTACTGCATGAAATGCACAGTGATATATACAAGTGGACTATAAAAAAAAACACTGAAAGTAAAAAAAAGGCCATAGTACACATGGATGCAGAGGCATGCTTAGGGCTTTTCATGCTGTTTTCTGGTGATTTCATATGCTGCTGCTTGTGAATTTATGTTGTAAAGATAAATATATGTACTTACGCTGCCTTATTTGCTCATAGAGTTCGGCATATAGGGTTGTCCCTTGCTGCTCCTTTGTTTGGCACATGCCATACCTTAGTGAGCAATCATGGTGCTTACTACATTATAATTTATTTGTGTGTGTTTTTTAAAGCAGAATTATTCTACACGTATTGCTTAGTTGCATATACTATAGAGTATAAAACGTTACTTTAATGTTCAATGCACGCTCCAAACAGTGGCCTGCAATATATGTACTGAACATTAGTGTATACTTTAGGCAATCAGTTTAGGAAGCATGCTCACTGGATGCACGTCTAAAATGAGAAGTGCTGTGCATGGTAGTTGCAGGGGGTGTACATGTCCTGCAGGACATAGCATTGGTAGGGCAGCTCAAACTCAGGGGTAGGGCACATGTGCCTTTTTCCCCAAAGTTACCAGCCAATACAGTCAAAGCACATGCAGCAGAGAGTTGACTGGTACCTACTACACGTTTATTTTTAATTTTGCCATTTGCCATTTATCCCTTTAAGTGACTAACCAACAGGGATGCATCAATGCCATTACCGAGTATTTGGGTGAGTGCACATACTCACCCAAATGCTCCCGATACCAGAACTTCCGGTATCAGGAAGCCGGTCAGCGAGTCATTACACTTCACCAGGGAGCATGGAGCCGGCTTCCCGGTTCCAATCGGGGACGGGGGAGCATGGAGCTGGCTTCCCGGCCAATCAGGAAGCTAGGAGGCATGTTATGACTCACCACCCTGGTTCCTGATTGGTCAGGAAGCTGGTCAACCAGAAAGCTGGGCGGTGAGTCAATACCCACCCCCCGGCTTCCTGATTGGCCAGAAAGCCGTCTCCATGCTTCCTCATCACCTAGTGACGAGGGAGCATGGAGCCAGCTTCCCGGCCAATCAGGAAGCCGGGTCGTGTGTAATGACTCGCCTCCCGGCTTTCTGATTGGTCGGGAAGCCGGTCCCATGCTCCCTCGTCATCCAGTGATGAGGGAGCATGGAGCCGGCTTCCCATGTAATCAGGAAGCCGGGCAGGGAGTCATTACACGCCGCCCGGCTTTCTTTAATGGGACTTCTGGTATCAGTATTCGATATCATCGAGTACCAAAAAAAAATATTGGTACTCGATACCAAAAAAAAGGTATCGGTGCATACCTACTAACCAATACAGTGACATACCCAGCAGATAATTGACTAGCTTCTAAATCTACATCCGTTCAGGTGCAGAGCAGACAGCTGTCAGCCAGCATTACTACTGCACCCTCTTCCCATATTGCAAGCTGCTTCTCTTAGGCCCGGTTCCCACCTGGGCGCTTTTCCGCACGTTCGTACTTGCGGAAAAACGCTCAAACAAGGAAATGCCATTATTTTCAATGTGCATGGTTCCCATCTGGGCGTTTTTCCGCGAGTATGAACGCGCGGGAAACCGCCCTACGCCCAAAGAAGTACATGTACTTCTTTGGGGCGTTTCCATTGGGATACAGCCGTGGTAAAAACGCGCGACAAACGCGCATATTCAATACGCCTAGGTGTGAACCCAGCCTTAGGGCCCATTGAAGCCCTCAGCCACAATAATGCACAATATGCTACTATGCCATTCATTGTAAATGGCACACCAATGCAGTTGCAGTTCACCCTTACTGTGTGTTTCAGTGTGCAGCTCTTGCAAAAATGCAGCATATCTAATTTTGGTTGGGGTGTAATAATGAAATGAATAAGCTTCCTTAGCGCAACGCTTGTCAACATGTGTACATTTAAATGCACTGCGATGGGACACCCTGGGCCCTTAACCACATATTCTTGTAGTTTAGTAGCTCAAACAGTCCTAAAAGTTACTTTCTACATGTAAAGATTTGTACATAGAAGTGTATTTACCAGCCATCAAACAATAATTTATTAAAGGAATTATTGCTTTGCAGCAATTACATTTGACTATAGCCTTAATGAATCCCTTGTGTCACTGGTCACTGGGGAAACATATTAAACACCCATGTTATGTTTATGTTTTCATGGATTAGACATTAGAATGGAGTACTGAGAAGCCCCCTGTCCTGTTGCTGAAGGCTCACACAGCTTTGTTTGTATGTATTTGTTTAACTCCATCTAGTGTTGACAAAATTTACAATGACAACAAACAGAACAGGTGTCGGTATCATGATTTGACCTTAAGACTGCAAACATATTCATAAAGTTTCTGTTGTTTAAGTGGTGAGAAAAATAATAATAATAAAAAAAGTCTCCTCATCTTTATGGTTAAACGTTACACACTTTGGTTTCCATTGAGGCTTTCATTTAAAATAACAATTTCATTGAAAAGCTGCTGGAAATCTAATCTGCAGGGAAACAGTTACCTGCCTTGCCAGCTTGGGCCTTGTTGCAGTTGACATAATCTTTTGGCCTGGTTACAGAAGCCTATTCACATAGTTGTTAGAAGCAGGCTTAGCCTGCAAAGCAGAATCGGCTATAGAAGAAAATTAGTGCATTTACCTGTCAGCATCGAGCTAGATTTTCAATCCAGTTCACTAGTCACAGGGACTAGTTTTTCATCCTAGGGGAGATGAAACTGATACGCTGGTAGCGGCGGAGGTGTCAGCTAAAATACTTCATTAGCATGAGAATGTAAAAATCAGAAGCTACATTTGTGTTTTATAAGTACTGGAAAACCTGTATAGCATTCATAAACAACCTGTAACTTTCTCATACCTCCCAACTGTCCCTCATTTGGAGGGACTGTCCTTTATTAGGAACCAAATCCCTTTGTCCCTCCTTCCTCTTCAGTTGTCCATCTTTTTGGTCTATTGTACAGATTTCTATGGAAATGTTCTATTTAACAACCAAAAGTGTTATTCTGCACAACAACCTTCAACGTATTGTTTACATTTTCTTGTTTGCTATTTCAAATAGTCAATAGAAGGGTGGAATAATGGTGAAAAAAAATACAATTCTGGATTTAACCAATTATTTTTGGCATATACAGGTGAAACTCGAATAATTAGAATATCGTGCAAAAGTAATTGCAGTAAGTGCTGCAAAAGGGGCCCAAACCAAGTACTGAGTACATATGCATGCTTGTACTTTTCAGAGGTCCGATATTGTTCTATGTACAATCCTTGTGTTATTGATTGCATGTAATAATCTACTTTTTTGAGGTTGTGGATTTGGGGTTCTTGGGGTTTTCATGAGCTGTAAGCCATAATCATCACAATTATGACAAATCAAGGCTTGAACTATCTTGCTTTGAATGTAATGAGTCTATCTCATATATTAGTTTCACCTTTTAAGTTGCATTAGTGAAATAAATGAACTTTGCACGATATTCTAATTATTTGAGTTTCACATGTAAATGGTTTACATAACTGGGCGCATGGCAGGGGTGTGTCCATTGCCTAAATAAATTGAGCTGGAAGGCTCCTACCATATTGGATGCCTGAGGCCACTGGGGGGTTGTGCTGATGGTGCACATTACAAGGAAAGGGTAGGGGTTGTGATGTTGGTGGCACACGTTACCATGGGGGGGGATGCACAGTATCTCTGTCCCCCTGTTTGGTGCCATGCCCAGCTCACTGATGTCACTGGTTGCCAGTTACGGGGCAGGATGCATAAAGCTAGCAATTTGAGGTGCTCTGGCCAGAAAGGGAGCTGCAGGCACACTGCAAACACTGCAGCAGAGCGTCCATGCTGCTCTGCTTGCCGTCCGCGCACATAACCCAATGAGATGCAGTCTGAGGCAACTGCCTCTGACTGCCTTATTATAGGGACAGCTTTGGGTGTCCCTCTTTCTCCTTTCAGAAAGAAGGGGGAGGTATGACTTTCCAGCTGATTCATGATTGAAAAACTAAAAACATGGCTGGAACAAATGTCTATTCTATTTAGCTTACAAAATCTCTAAATAGTAATAATAAATACTAATTAAAAAAAGACAAAAATACTCAACAAACCAGCTATAAGAACAGTGTGACGACCAAGAAATAGCTAACTGCTGTAGCCAGCATGGGGCAGAACAGCTGAGTAAAATAACCTAGCCCCTGACTCCTGAAACTCCCAATTAGGTTAAGAAGTAATTATCAGACATTCTCATTAATCCCTCTGAAATGAACACAGGTTAGATAAGCGGTAATTAAATTAACAGAACTGATACACAGAGTCTACTGTCATACAATTTTCTAGACCATGTAGGATAGCCATTCACTACAGATAATCTAAGTACACCAGTATTCAGTATCAAACTCTGGATCAAGCAAGGTAGAATTCTTCATACTGTCCCCTATTGTTCTCTATTGAGAACCAATACATGTGAGCTAGTCTGATGTGTATTAAATAATATTATAGTGGGTGAACAATAGATATGAAGAGTATTCAAGTGTTCTGAGATGAATTGTGTCATACACTAGACACTGGATATGCCTTATTAAACTAACCCTAAATTATATTATTGCTGCAGACTTTTATTCCATTGTACAGTGCATTTTTTTAACAAGTATTTCAATAACTAACAAGTACACACTTGTAGTAAAAAAAAAAAGTCTAAACTAAGTCACAATTTTCCTAGCATATAGCTAGTTAAATGAAAGTAAATGTCAGATGGCTGTGTTAGAGGACTGCTTTCACCACAAACTGAGCAGTAGCAATACTCACTGCTCAGTCAGTGTTCCCATATTGTATTAACGCTACACTGGAAGATATGTAGGAAAAGTAATGTTTGGTCAATCTATACAACTAATTTGCAAGCAATATTTAATTAATTATAGTTAATTTGCATCATATGAGCACATAAAATATTTTTATTTTGACTCTTTTCTTATTTATTAGTGTGGATGACACCATGATAGATATAAACTTTCCATAAACACCAATTTTAAATTCACCAGCTGTCATAGTGTAACCGTGAAATGAATTTGTAGCTCCCCATTTTATTAAAATATTGGTGTTGGATAGAGATAATTATTTCTATTATCACAGTGTTATAGAGGGAAGAGTTTTACGATAAATTAGGACTCAAAACAAATATGATTAATAGTTAAATATATGTCTTTATTTAATGAAACATGAGTTCTCAGCTTTAAATGTGTCCCCCTACCTCTTTCCCTCTCACGTATCTCCATCCCCCCCTCTCCCCGCCACCAACTCGACCCAGACCGCATTAACGTCGCAGAGCAGAGGGAACAGTTCTCGTCTGTCCGTCACCAGGGAGGCAGACGGGACAGGGGAACAACAAGTCATTTGTACCTGGTGAGGAGGACACTCCTGGGAAACAAATAGATGAGCTAGCCCATGAATCCTAGCCATTCTCTGAGGTAAACAGAACTGCATGAGAAACACAGCAATTATCAGCAGCAGCATCATGCTTAACTCTCTCACTGCTCTACAGCGGCCAGAAGACATGTAACTGTAGATTATCCCAATATCTGCTTTAAGACAAAGAGATGGAAAATAATGTTGTCTCTTTCACTTGGGCAGATATAGAACTAGCTGCTGCTATCATCAGGTCCATATCTCGATCATGTCTGCTCTGCAAGGCATGTATAACCCTCATCAACTTTCCCTGTCTGATACCACTATTTAAAACAAATTACCATATACCTTCAAGTGATAAAATGCCCCCCCCCCCCCACCTCTAAGTTCTTTAATGAGGACCAAGATAATTACAGATTTTAAGTAATACACTTTAGGTGGTACATGTATTACTAAACACAAAATTAATAGTAAACCCAGCATAGAGACCCCTATCAGACCAGTTGGGTTGCTCCAAGAGCATCAAGTTGATTTGTTTGTGGGCTGATTAAATATTCCAAAGTATGGCCATAATGCTCTCCACAATTACATTGCTGGTGACATGGTTGTGTTCTGTGTATTGTTCTAATATATATGTATTCACGAGAAGCTGGTATAATAAATTACAGCATAGACACATGTTCTGGAGGGTCCAAACCAAAAGAAAGGGCCAGCAACGGTCCACAGTTTGATCTAATATTATACTTGATTTGCCCAGTAGTACAAAACACCAAATAATGCATTTAAGTTGCATAGTTACTCCGGTAATTAGGTTCAAAAAATGTGTATCCTTTAAATTCAACCTTTACACCTCCTGTTTTGGTCCATAGGAAAGTCAAACAAAACCCCTTGGGCACCTGTTGCCATTTTTACTTCAAAGAGAGGAAAAAACCTTTCTGAACCCCAAGGGCAATTAGATATATTTGCTGCATGTAAATATTCTATTTGTGGATGTTATTATATGAAAGAGAATCATCCGGTCATTTTGTCCTGCTTTAAATCCCATTATTGGTTTTGTATTTATAACCGTATGTGGCAAATATTTCCACAACTTCAATAGTCCTATTGTAAGGAATCCTTGGCTAAACTGAAGGCAACATCTTTCTTTCACATGCAACTGGTGTGCCATTGTCCCCTGGAAAGTCCTTGGAACAAAAATATTATTGTCCAAGTTGAGCTTGGTCCCACCTCTCCCACCTCCGAAACCATTCTTTTGGTCAGTGAGGCTGTTTATCCTTATGGTGACCAATAGAAGGTATGGAGGGGTAGAGCTGAGCCTAACTTTTTGGAAATTGGAATATAGCTTTCGCTGTGTATATATCTATGGATCTGCTGGTCATTGTAAGATGAGGCTTTTACAAAAGGTGCATTTTCAAATCAAATTCTTATTTTGAATTGCTCACATTTGTGACAGGTTTACTGAAACACATTCATAAAGTTTCCTCTAGCACATCCTTTTCTAAACCAAACATATTCAGTTTTCTAATTTAGGAAAAAAACTTCTATGTCTTTTACAATGTGGTGCCCTCAACTAAACAAAAAAGCCTGCTCCGTCTAAGATATAACAACAATGCCTGTGACTGGACAGTGAAGGAGTAGCAGTACTCTGATGATGTCCACTCTTTGTAGAAAGTTGACAGTGTTGGGTGGCCAGCACTGTGAGAGGCATTAGCACTTTATTGGCTTACAATGCTTCCCCTTCTACTCTATCATTATAAAGCAATCAATGTGAGTTTCACGAATATTCACTGGTGGTGAATCAGTCACTGTCAATTAAAAATACACCTGACAGTTTAACCTGCAGTAATGTTTGGTAAATGTCAGAATTGCTGCTTTATGAATATGCTCCTAAATGTATTTGTTTCTGTGCACAGGATCATGGGAGGTTTATATACATATAAGAATGCTTTTCATGATTTTGTTTTAGTTAATCCTTAACTGTATTCAATAGTTGTCTTTTCTATAGGTATCTGCTTGGAGTTTGGCTTTGAAGTAAACTCTGTTGCTGGTTTTAATAGAGTAGCTTTTGAATAAAGAACAATTAATTATGAATTTTAATCACAATTCGTATCATCAACTGTAGAAAATGTTTAGCATGCTGGATTTTTGCCATCTGAGAGTTCATTTGTTTATTGAAGTACGGATTAGATAAGAAAAAGGAACAATCCCGTCACTGCTCAAGCATTCCATTGTGTAGAAATATATTGTCTGAGTCAGAAACAGAAAACACCAATGCCAAGGGTGACTAGTATCATTTGAAGAATGAATAATTATCGAATCACTTGACATTGATAAAGCTCTGTCAGTGCATTGTCAGGCTAAATGGTTTTATTTGCCAAGACATGTCATTCTAGATTCTCTCTTCTTATAAACAGCTCCCATATGGGCCACCTCTGATTTTAAAGCCCCATTCACACCTATATGTTTAGGTGTAATTAGGGATTCCTGCGTCAGGAACTTGCATTTTCCTATAGCAGGAATCCCTAATCTGTCGTTTACAATCGGCTGCTGTCACCCATTCAAGTTAAGGATTTGCTGACAGGATCGATGTGTCCAGGGAGACTGATTGATACCTAACCACATGTAATCATATCACATACGATTACATGCTGTGTGCCGGCATTTAAGCAGCTGTGAACTGATCATTAGAAGATAACTATAGGTTAAGTGTTTTCCCCCATAATTCACTTTAGGGTCACAGGAGGACATATAGTAACCTCAGCTCAGTATATCGCGGGCAATGAAAGCGCCGTAGCCGGGACAGATACCAACAATACTGTAGAGATCCACCCAGCTGCGTGAGTGACAGCTGGCTCTGCCTATCTTGAGGCAGATTCAGCTCTGCCTGCCCCCTCCCCCGTCAGTTCCTCTACTCAGCGCTGGAGGATCGGACAGGGGAGAATCCCTGTGGGGAGCGGTGACTGACAGTCACCGCTCTCTGCAGGGAGACGATCTGGAAGTAAGCAGATCGTCTGCATGTTTCCGCTCACTTCCCGATCGATAGAGCCAACCTGTGACAGCTTCTTTGTCACAGGTCGGCTATAACTATGAGGATGAGTGAAAATCACTCACCTCATATTTCTCCTTTAACTTGAATGGATGACAGCTGCCAATTGTAAACGGCAGATTAGGGATTCGTGCTGCAGGAAAATACAAGTTCCTGAGGCAGGAATCCCTAATCGGACCTAAATATTTAGGCGTGAATGGGCCTGGAGGCTGACATGTATCCTTGCCAGTATTAAACAGCGGTGTTGGAAGTTGTCCCATTTGACTTTGTGAATATTGTGATCAATAAAGAATAATCTAATTTCTTCTTAGAGCACTCTCTACACTGACTTGTTACAAAACTATGAAAAAGTAAGAAAAGCATAGCTGAATTAAAGCTTATCTCTGGGCAAACAGCTAAATACACAGTTTAAATACATATACAAGAGCTGTTGTATATGCCAAATGATTTGTATTTCTGTCCGTGCTGGTCTTTGGCTGACCTACATGACCATTTGGTTGTTCCGTTTGGGAACAAAAGTAGCCACCCTCCAGAAGGAAGGACAGTGTCAGCACCAATTCAGAGATGATTTGAGGATCTACATCCATTTGACCAATAAGATATATTTTTTGATAATATTTAAGGTACTTGAATGCTTTTTTATGAATTAACTCCTGAATGTAGTGTCACTTTAAGAATATACTATTGTATCTGGAGTCCAAGCAGATGACAGAGAAAAGGAAAATCATTAGGAGGTCAGAACTAACACTACTAAACAGCTGGGAACCACAAACAAACAATGGACAGCAAACACAGGAAATATCTCATGCCAGGCAAGACATGTGAGCAAATATGACAGTGCAGATTCCAAGAGAGGAGCATCACAAGCATCTTGTCAGATGGAGTCTGTGTTTACCAAAGGCTCACCTTAACATAGCCTTATATTGCTCCCGTGAGAACAGAAAACTACAGGTAGTATATAAAGACAACACACTGTTGTGGGATATTATCATACTGCCCAGCATATGAAAGAGATCATACCACAAGAAGCTGAAACCAATACATAGTTTTAGTCTATTCATAAGCACAATAGAAGATGTTCAAGGGCCAACAAGAGTAAAAGAAAAGAAAAATAAAGTTATTTTGGTGATGGGAAAATAAATATATGTTCTCTACTCCTTTAAAAAAGAGGGTGTGTTGGGATTACTAGAGACGTCTATTAAAAACTACAATCTCTCTTTCTTTATATTCCATGTAAAGGCATTTCAGATGTTTGTGGTTAAAAAAAAACACCCTTAGAGCTTAGTTTTTGTGAGATATTTATTAATTTACCTCCTTTCATTGTATATAAATAACATGGTTTTGGGTATAGCTAGCCATATAGAGGCACATGTCCCATTGTGTAGAAAAATTAGCTACATGCGTGGTTTATAGCCTTCTGGGGAGACGCAAAATTGAGAATTGTGATTTCTGTGAAAGCAAGGTAAAATTCAGGAGATTTGGGCAACATTTCACAATCTTTGCAATAGATTCTATGGGTTAGGGTGGTTTTTGGTGTTATTTTCAAAGATGCAAAGGCTTTAAATGGCTCCTGAGGCTAGCTATAGCTCATTTCAAATAGCAAGCCCCTTCCTTGCCTCGTCATATTACATTTTGTTCACAGAAAGAAAAAAAACAGAGAGTAAAACAAAAAAATAAATCAATATAATTTCTTGTGTGTAATCGAATGCACACAAGAAAGGGAAAAAACAAGAATGCAAAGAACACTAAATGAAATCAACCAGCTACCCTGAATACACCCCCAAAACACCCACACCCTCTAAATAAAATCTTAAGTAGATTATTTTTTTTTCAAGAAAATTTCAAAAAAGGAGCTCAGTAAGGGAAATTGAGAATTTCTTCTTCGGCAAAATTCCACTGAAGGAAAAATCAATTTTCCTGAGATGAGTTTGCCCATGTCTAGAACCTATATCTATATTACAGTTGCCATTGTAGGGTCTAGTTCATGTTGGCTTCAAATTGTCCCTACCTCCACAAATGTATCCAGTAATACGAAAGAGCCCTGGGGCCATGCTAAAAAAATGAAACAAAATTCTGACCTATAAATTCAGAATTCTGTCTTTTAAAGTCAGAATTTTGAGTTTGAAAGTCAGAATCCTGTGCTTGGAAGTCAATATTCTGTGTTTAAAAATCAGAATTCTGAGTTTGAAAGTCAGAATTCTGAGATTGAAAGTCAGAATTATAAGTTTAAAAGTCAGAATTCTGAGTTTGAAGCTCAGAATTTTAAACACAGAATGTTGACTTTCAAACACAGAATTCTTACTTTTAAACACAAAAGTCAGAATTTTGTTTGATATTTTTTTTTAGCATGGCTTCAGGCCTCTTACGTTTAGTGTGTACTCGACCTATGTCTTTTTTTTTTTTTACCCGATTAACTATGTAAACCTCTACTCCATTCATAATAAATGAAATGGTGTGTTACCTTTTTCCTAAACAAGTCATTGCACTGTAATACAATAAACAGCATATATTTTATTGTATGTACGCAGCTCTGACTACAGTTTAAGAGATCTGACAAAATGAATGAAAGGACCAGTTGTAGAAAACTGAAACACAGGTATTTATCTCAATATGCTTATTGCATCTGATTTGTACATTTAAAAGCTTCTGAAGCATGAATTCCATGCGGCTGTAACATTATATGTGTAGTCTGGCGTGACCTAACAAAAATAAAGCAAAGTGCATGCATAGTAATATACATATAACAGTTATTTAGAACTGCTCAGGGAGATCAGCAAACAAAACAGTGCCAGTACAATGAACTATAGTATACTTATTCTGTTTTCTGTTGCAGTGTTGTGAATCCTTTACTCCGTAAATACAGAGCAGACCAGAGTTTTGTAATTAAAAACTGACATAATCTTACTAAGATGTACAGTCTGTTATCAAATGTAACTGTACAAGTCAGCACTGGTAACATTTGCATTTTCAATGTGAAAGATGTATTTGTAAAAGAAAATGGCTATTATGTAATGCATAGGTATTTGTTTACATTTGAGGTGAATGCGTGCATGTACTGTTTAGGATATTCAAACTGTGGTTCTCACATGACTTTGCTCTTAAATATTTACGGAAATACAAACAGTATCTTTCAAAATTTAGATTACTAGGTAATTAATCAAGATCATATCAAATATGTGTGTCTGCGTTTGTCCGAGCATGCAAATGGTGAGCCCAATGTTTCAAATAATGTAGAAAAAAAAACACTCTTTAAACTTGTTCCTTAGTAATACTTGGGATTTAGATTTTGATACATGTATGCATTAGAAAAATGCCAGCAGGAATCAGATAAATCCAATCAAAATACGTCCTTTCTTTTATCTAATATTTGCATCTAATATTTTTAGATATTGCATTGTATATATTGATTTACTACAGGACTGATATTTTTCAAACATCAAGTGTTGTACCTAACATGAGATAGGATCGGTTACCTTGCCACTATGCATTGTTGGCATAGTGGAACGTCTTTATTTGTGACCACTGTGAAGCAGCAAAGGGGAGCACTTCTCCTTTGTTGGCAGCAGTAATTATTATTATTATTATACAGGATTTATATAGCGCCAACAGTTTGTGCAGCGCTTTACAATATAAGGAAGACAATACAATCACAATACAATTCAAGACAAGATGGTAAGGAGGGCTTGTGATGGATGGTAAGGAGGGCCTGGTAAGGAGGGCCTGCCCGTGAGGGCTTGTGTTATAAAACTATAATGCCAATGTCACCTTCCTCAATGGCAGTCTCCTGGGGATTATGACAGTCACTGCCAACCTGGAAATCTCTCTAACATGGCCTCTAACATTCCTGACAATGCAGAAGTCTGCCTGGTAGCAGAGCACTGTCTCTTAAAATCTGCATGTCTCAGGTGATGACCACTCGCGGCACTGTTTTTCTGGTGGTAAACAGTTCTCATGGCACTCTTTTAGGAAATATGCAGCTATCATAGCACTCTCTGATAATCTGAAAATCTATGGGAACTTGTATAAAGTTAAAATGACAACCATTACTGGGTTTGACCTTCCTTTTTAAAGCCCTTTTCTGCCATTCACACTTGACAGCATGGTTAAGATTTGGCCTTGAATTTGCTTTTTAGATTCATTTTTCAGTACATTTTGGTTTAGGAGTGTATCTAAATTCCTCTTGCCAATGTTTCATATAGTACAACAAAATTACAGTTAAAAAAAAAGGCTCCACTAATTTAACTAATACACACATTTGTTTGACCCCACTGGTACACTAAAGTGGACAACTAGGGGCTGCAGTGTATGAATGCCTTGATGCTATTCCATTAGCTAGGTCCTTTAATAGCAGAGAAAAACTCTCAAACCAACTTTCTCTGTTTAGCAGTCAATTGTTATTTTGTTTGGATATTAGGGCACATTGCCGGAGCTGTTAATTAAAGTGGAATTTAGGCTCCCTACCTACCTATGTAGCAGTTTTGCACATATTATTAAGGGAACCGCATGATATTACTTATTCATGCAATATTCTATGCGCTCACCAATACATCAGAATTTATTTTTGGTCTGGTTTTCTGGCCAATGATTTCAAAAAAGATCATACCATTTAAAAAAAAATCATTAGAAACATTAGCTGCTTTCACGGTAAAGCACCATTACTGTTACTAAAAATCAAAAGCTTCTTAGCTCTGACACACTCAGCCAATGAAAACTACAATCACGGAAATGCAGACCAGTTATAATTTGCAAAAGAATTCGCTTTTTTTCCGTTGTCAGTAAAGAAATAAGAGTAGCACTATGGGTCACACCATATGCACATTTCTAACAGGAGCTACATGTACATGTTTATTAGAATGTTGAATGGTTCAAACAGCAATCTTTTAACAGTTGGTTCTATTCTTAAAGGATAAGTGCACTTTTGATGCACATATACTTTTTTTACAGAGTACCCCATAAACCTCAGTATGGGATACATTAATGCTGACCTGGCATGGCATAGAGCCTTTTTTTTTTACAGGACTACTTTAATGGAAGCCAGCGTGCAGTGAATGAAAGCCATAACTGTTTAACAGAAATACTAGTACAATGACAATGGCAGAGGCAAGGCTTGATCTTCATCAAGTTGCATCTTTCATTTATGCACTGGCTTCTGGCCTGTGAGAAGAGGCGTTAATGTCATTATAGGTCAGCACTGTAGTACCTAGGGACAGAATATATCATATGTATTCCAAAAGTACACTTATCCTTAACTGATTGCATTCAAATGTTCATGGTACCTTTACAATTGTATGTATTCCAAGATAAACTTCTAGGGTTTTCTTATAATAACCAATTACCTTCAAATGTCCATGGTACCTTTAGAATTGTATGCATTCCAAGACAAACATCTAGGGTTTTCTTATTTCAACAATTCTACTACTTGCAGGGACATGGTGCTAGCTGCATTTTTTTAAGTGTACACTTTCTATCAAAGTGAACAACATAAAGGATGGTTAACTGGTTCAACCATCAATCAACATGATTTAATAAAACCTTTTAGAAACATAGTAGAATCATTACCCGTTCACAGGGATGAAGATGTATTCTGGAAAAACACTGTTTACAGTCAATGACTTGGCAAATGAAGGGCCTGGGAAAAGATTTGAATATAGCAGATAAACAGCATCCTCCTCTTCTCTTTTCTGAAAACCATATGCGCTGATATGGACAGTGCGTGTGTGCGCTCTGATGTGGACGCTGTGTGTGTGTGTGCGTGAGTGTGTGTGTGTATGTGTGTGCTCTGATGTGGACATTGCAAAGGACACATTGCCAACACTGGACAACGATGCAGTGGATCTGGTGATCTTGATGGGTATCACCTGTTTATTTTCCAATGTATAGTAAGATGCATACTCACAAAACCATCGATGGTTGATGTAACAATTTGCCAAACCTTTTTTGTATGGAGCCCTGTAAGCCTGCCAGGGATTTGAGACTGAGCCAAATGGAAACCTTGGGCAAATAATTAAAGATTGTTAAAACATTTTGAAATGTAAATAATAGGGTTGTTTCTTCATTAAAAAAAGGAATTAGTGTTTTCATTAAATAACAAAAAAAAGCATGTTGTTCTGAATTGTACTCACATGATTGTATTTTAGCACTTAAAATTAAATGAGAGATACAATGCCTTTGTGCAAGCACAAGGGTTAACATTAGCCCCAAGCATTCTGATACTGTGTTTGATGTGGGTCTCAGAGAGCCAGCAATACCCTTACACGTTATCTCTGGTTAGAAGTGATATCAACTTCAAAACATGTAACCGACACCATGGAAAACATGATGGTAGCAAGACAACCGAGACACCAGCTATGAAGGCTGAGCTGTCTGAACATAGATTTTACAAGGCTAAACTTCTACCCTTTGCCACAATATTTTTACATATAATCCTATGCTATGCACACCTGAGGCTACACAAAGATTGTGACACAAGCAGTCAAACTGTGACATCAAGATGTCACTATGCCAATGCAAGAGGGTAAATGTGAATCATGAAACATTTAACAAATACGTATATAACAAGTGCTGGCCCTTGTCAAAAAAAGACATAAATACTGTATATGTATAGAGCTCCTTTCAGGGTCCGTTCTATTATCTTGGTTTTACTGCAGGGCACAAAGCAGAGTAGCAGAAACATCTTCACCCTCCAAATATGGCCAATATAATGAAATTATGCAGTTGTACACTGAACAAGTGATTTCACATGCTTCTAATTTGTCAGAATTTTACAAAGATTACATAAACAGGCAAGATTTTGTAATCCAAATCAAAATAAAAAATATCAGCCAAGAGCATAGTATGTAAAGTGGCAGAGGCTGGGAAAGCCAGGATTAAAGTAATGGTGAAAAAAAACAATTCTGGTCTGAGCCAATCATTTTTGGCATATAAACACTTAATGGTCCGCATAACTGGGTAAGGAAGGGGGGGGGGGGCATGACAGGGGTGTGTCCCTTGCCTAAATGTATAGTGCTGGAAGGTATCCCTCTTTCTCGTTTCACCGAGTTGGGAGGTATGTTTATATCAGTAAAAGATGACAGAATTTGTTGTCATCGGTCACTGCAGGTTGCACGTTGCTCTTGGCCTTACTAAATAAGCCAATAAGTATGGCATGTGAGTTTATGAGACCTTGCAGAGGAGAAGCATTTCTAGCTTATCCAAGAGATCATCATCATATAATCAATACAGCTGAGTGCATCCATGACAACTGTTTGAAAATACCAATAAATACCAATATGTTTGTGAAAACTGTTGACCCTTCAATCAAGCAAAATAGTTGGTAAGAAAGATGGTGCAAAGAAACACAGGTGAATGCAGTCATTTGGACCTTTTTCAGGTTATACAGATTATCAGAATTAAGCAAACACAAATAATTCCAAAGCAAGAATTCAACATACTAGAGATGATTGTTTTCTGGTGCACCTATTAGCTTTTCACAAGCACGTTAATTTTAATTTCCTTTTTGTTGTAATGATATTGTACAGTATCCTAATCAAAGACCAACTTTATTTATTGAGCTTTTCAAAGGCAGCCATAGTCAAAATGTATAAAGAATAGACCAAACACAGGACACCTTGTTAAAACACATTATGGGAAGTGGCTCTTTGTAGGTCATTGTGGATATTTTTATATCAATGGTTTTTTTATTTGTTCATCAAGAAAAATGAATACAATACAGTGTCAAGTATAAGGCACATAGTACAATCACCTTGTCGGTAACATTTGTAAGTCAACTGTATTAAAATAACAAATATTGGCACATAACAAAGAGGCAAGAGAGCCATAGATGAAGTATGAGAAGTGAAGGAAGGAAGGTAGAACAGGAGAAGTAGGGGAGGGTGAAGTGTGTGGCAGCGGGGTAGTTCCTCCAGACAAGGGCATCCTATCAAAGTGTCATTAAGCTTGTGTGGGGTGCATGTGCCAGCCAGGGATCCCAGACCTTCTGGAATTTATTTTGGGTATTCGTCAGGATACTGGACAGCTTTTCGTTAATGAAAAACGAATCTAGTCTTCGACTAACCCCGCTAGAGGGAATTTGCTGTTTTCTCCATGTCTGCGCTATGGTTTGTTTTGCAGCCAGGAATGTGAAGACTGCTAATTTATGTTGGGACCTCATGAGATTTGGAGGTTTAAGGTGTAACAGGGTGAACCGCGGATCTTTGTGTGCATTCGTTTGGAGGGTTGTGTTCAGTAGCCTGAATGTTTTGATCCAAAATCTATGTACTAACGGACACGTCCACCAGATGTGCATTATATCACCCTTTGCCTCGCAACCTCTGAAACATTTGGCTGACTGTTGAGGATAAGAATGTGTCAGTCGTGCAGTCACCATGTACCACCTCATCATAGACTTGTATGCTGTCTCTAGCGAGGTGATGTTGATGGTGCATGATGCCACCGAGGCCCAAATTTGTTGCCAATCTTTTTCCCAAGCCACAACATATTTATGGGCCATTGTGGACATTTTTAATGAGCATGATCAGACCACCAGCCCATAGTTAACAAGTTGACAGCCTGATATAGCTATAGGTTAGAACTTTCAAAGTCCATGATATTTCCAAAATGCAAACACCCAAAAACAAGGATTAGAGTACAACAAAAAAATATAAAAAAATGTACCCCAAAAGTTTAAAACAAGCCTATAAATATACTTTGTATTTTATGCTAACTCTTGACCCTTAAACAAACCAAGCCAAAAGTGTTCCCTTGATTCCAATTTCAAACTACACCACCATGATAGTAGACTGTAGGAAGTATAGTAGTGTAGCCCTGTTGTAATGCTGCATTCCATATATTCTCAACTTAGTTTATATTAGTTCTTATAAAAGTCTATATATTAAATTGTAACAAATATTATTAGTATGGGCAGCGATTGCCAAAGGTGCTGGGGATATAAGTATAATTTTGTCCACAGCTGTCATCATAAATGTTTTAGCCTTAACATCTATAAAGCGTAAATACCGATGTTTTCTATTGTTATGCTAGACAGTTACTATACTTACATAATGTTAACATTCTCTGAAAAAATAAGAATATGGACCTCTTTCAAGTTCTGACAGTACACCTTTGTTATTAGTACAAATAGCTCCAGAGGTATTTCATTACAATTAATAGTCACCAGCTAGCTGCTAGATGCTGACATTTAGCATAGTAAGCAGGCACTATTCTTTGTGTTCAATGAGTTCATAGAAAGTTAAATCCACTTTTGACAACTGACTCAAGCTTAGCTACCATTAAACCCTCTTCAGTTACTAGATGATGTGTTTGAACGGTATAAATGATTAATGAAGGTTAAATAGTTCTGTTTCTATCTTAAAACCTGTACCTTTTGTTTTGATACAGTGCAATACAACTGGGAAGGTAAGTAGTGACTGTAGTGTGTTGGCAGCTTTTTTTTTCTAGGCAAGAAAATGCTGCGGTAATGACTAATTTATTGAAGGACAAATGCATCCAGCGCATTGTCATTCTATAAACCCTTTGCCCTAATGAATCTCTGTTGCAGCAAAAAAAAATAAACACTTGACCTCCTGATACTGTTCCAAGCCAAGCTCACAAACATGAAGGTTTGTGTTTTTTGCTTTATATAATTTATATCGACTATGTCTATTAAATTGTGCAATCTGTCCTTTTCAGTATCAGATTGAAAGAAACTATGAACCACAACTTTATCATCTAAAATGTGTGCATGATCGGAAAAACTACAAAATAGTTACTTTAATAGTCTAAAATTCATTTCTGTTGTTTCCTACAATTGTAGAAACAGCGACAATGTAAAGTTTAGCATATTCACCACTTTGAGATATTTGCAGAAGTCAGACCAATAAAAGTTACTAGGAGCATTTTTCTGTTTCTTATGGATTGAAGGTTATAGAGTACATATTCAGGTTTCTGAGTATATATGTGAATCTGAGAGCAGGTTTCTTTTGGAAAAGCATGCAACCTTCCTTTTTACAGCATTATATCATAAATCATAATTTATTGCATAACGTATCCAAACCTGTATTACATTATTGCAACAATATGTTAGATATGCCCGCATGTTTTCTTTCAGTGCAACTGTGGCTATACTAAATCACAGCAGCTGATACACAGGGCCTGATTAAAAGTATGTGCATATCGCATTGATGTGATCTTGAATCAGACCCAACAATCCAACCATATCCTCACAGTAATAACTACGCATGTAAAGAGATGTGCACATCAGGTGCAATATACATAACAAAGTCACCAACAAATGTCTTTTGCTACATGGCATACATAAAATAAAAATAGGATTTTCTTCCCGATGTTTTTAGGGTTATTTGGCATTTTTTAGCAGTAACAATTCCACATGAGTTGCAGGCTGACATAATTAAACGTGACTGGAAAAAAAACCCCTGAAAAGTAGGTAGTCTATGCATCATGGAGGGTACCACAGCGCTCATGCTTGTAACTTATTGTGCAATTGCATGTGTACAAGTGTTGGCTTTGGTAACAACTAGTGCGCATATACAATTTAATTAGCTGCTTGCAAATGCATGTTGTAGCAATAAATACCTGTGCTTATTCTACCTTATTTGGGAAGAGTTCAGCAAGTGTTCAAAGACTCTAAAATTGATTTAGTTTACAATAACCAACCTTATTTACTAAACTGCAGACAGATTTTAATTAATAATTAGACTGGTTAATACAATTACAACATACTGTATGTCTTAAACCAGCTTAAAGAAGAACTCTGGGAAATGTTTTATTAACCATTGAAGTGGGGCTACCCATGCACTGCAAGGGTTAAGTGCTTGTTTGTGTCTAGATTAAAAAAAGTTAGACTCACCCAAAGCTCCGAGCTGGCTTCTTCTTAGACCGGTCACTCCACTGTCTCTCCCCCTCCTCTGAAGCAATCTGAGGTCCCGTAAATCATCCCATCTATACACAGTGTACAGATGTGAGGACGCTGAAGAAGGCTGGAGGGAGCATTGTGACAGCTGGCTGTCTCAGAGCTTTGGGTGAGCATGATTTTGTTATTTTAGCATAAGCAAGCACTTAACCTTTGCAAGGCAGGGGTAGCCCCACTGCAAGGGTTAATAAAAAAAATTCCTGGAGTTCTTCTTCCTTCTACCTTAGCATAATGTTTTGGGTTCAGCATGTTAAAGGAGAACTATGAGCTGAGTGCTTTTCACTCACCTCATAGTTCTAGCCGACCTGTGACAATGAGACTGTCACAGGTCGGCTCAGTATATCGGGAGGTGAGCGAACACATACCGGCGTTCGCTCACCTCTCAATCCTGTCACGGCTCTCTGCCGTGACAGGGGAGATGGGCGGATCCCGGCATAATTGTCAGGATCCACTTCAACTGCGGCATCTCAGTATACCGCGAGCTACAGCTCGCGGTATACTGAGCCTAGGGTGACGGGAGGACGCTAGTTTGTGTCCTCCCGTTACCCTAAGGAGAACTATGGGGAAAAGCCTTAACCCCATAGTTCTCCTTTAAGAATTTGTTTCATATGAAATGCATTTCATATTTATTTTTATTTATTCTACTATCTCCCAATCAGTGACTTTTGTGTTTATTTGTTATGTTCCAGCTAGCTTGCACATGTAGGCATATTCAATAAATCATTCAAGTGCACATATTAACTAATTAAAGTCCATATTATTTTTCCCTAGTGTTTGAGACATACATTATGACTGATTGCTGTTGGCTTCCAATTTTTGGGATTTCCTCTTGCACTATTTATTAAATAAACTCTATAATGTTTGCACATGTACGGCATACTTCCTCATAGTCTGTTTAGATATCAGCCCTCAGGGACAAGCCCAGAGTGACAAAAAATTAGGGCACAGCAGGCTGATTCTCGTTCCAATAAATAAAAACTTTGTTTCAGAGAGATTACACCTGGAACCTAATGACATGTGTAATTATCATAAAAGAGATTTAGTAAATTGGTGCATAAGGATAACATCACTGAAATGTGGATAAACATTTTATGGTGGTTATATGAACACAATTTTCAAAAAACACTCCACAGCTGTGCTTGCTTCACAGTGTGAAAGACTCGGTAGGTGACCAACATCTGCATCTTTTGAAATGGTAACACATTAGTATTATAGGGGTAAATAAAAGTTTCTTGAGAAAGTGGTTCCAACCAACATCACTCTCATCAGCAGAACGTAAACATCTGCTGCACCACTCAATGTTAATGGACATACAACCCAACAAATAAATACAAGGAAAACATTATTTCTAGGATGTGATCAGGCTTTTAATAAAGCAATCCTCAGTGGAACATTTGAAAAACATAATCTTCAGGGACACTTGCATGGTATTCCAAGGAATAACTTGAGGGCATCTGGGAGGCACTGGAGGTATTTTGAAGGGGGCACAAGGCTGAGTCTGGTAGTTCTCTAGGAGTTTGAAAGACATAGATCTTTTTGCAAGTCATTCATTACTGGAAGGCAGGTGAAGGGATGAGTCTGCTGACTGACATCCTAAATATTGCTGGATTAGTTGGGGTTGAGAAAATTAGTAGGGGGAGCATAAATAGGAGGAAAGTGGTTACTTGTTTGACTTGCTTTTTAACTATATCTTGTAAAATTAACAAAGTACCACTGTTTCCGTGCCAACACTAATGTTTCCACCTTGAATGTGTGGGGTGACCCTCTTCCTAGGAAATACGTGGACTGTGGAACAACAGATATAGTTGCAGTTTTGTTTGCTTACTATATGTATAATGGAAGTGAAATAAGTAAGTATGCCTATAACCAGTAACTATTTTATACCTAAAAATTAATAAAAATGTACAGTGGCACCTCGGTTCACGAACTTAATTGGTTCTGCGATTCTGCGAATTTCCCCCTAAGGTTCAATGTAAATAAGGTTAATCCGTTCTGACCCCTACGAACTTGATTGCAAACCAATTTTGGTCGCGAACAGAATCAAATTTTCTCATAGGGTTCAATGTAAATGAGGTAAATCTGTTCTGAACCATATGTAAAAAAAAAATTAACCACAAAAATATGAAACAAAGTATGAAGAGAGCGAACGCTAACCTTTCTTGGGGCGACTTCTGGCGGGGAGGACAGGAAGATGCGTGGGGAGAAGGTTATTGTTTGGATGGAGAATCCCCCTCCATAAGGACATCAGGGAGATCTCCTTCAGGGGTTTCCTCTATTCTTTGTCTCTTAGCTGCAGGGTCAATTTTGGCAAAAAATCTGCCTGTCACTTGTTTTTTCCTGCGCTGCATAACCATCCAGAAATGAGAGACCAAATTGTCGTTCATCAGATTCAAGACTCTGGTCATCACAGATATGTTGGGGTGGTGCTTCTCAAAGAAATCCTGGCACTCATTTCATTTTTCCATAATGGATTTTATAACATCACTGCTAACCTCCTCCCTGTCTTCCTCTTCCTCAGTGAAATGCTCCTCAACAAGCGCTGCTCCCTCTGCTGCTTCTGCTGCTCCCTCTGGAGTTCAGCAAGTTCTTGCATCGTGAGCTCCTCCTTATGGTCCTAAACAAGCTCCTCAATGTCTGCACCAAGGACCTCCAGACCCATAGTCTTGCCCATGGACACAATCTCCTCCACTACCTGTGCATCAGACTCTTCTGTGGTGCCACGTTCAGTGACACATTCTGGCCACAGTTTCCTCCAGGCTGAGTTTAAGGTCCGGTACGTGACATCTTCCCAGGCTTTGTCAATGAGGTTGATGCAGTGGAGGACATTGAAATGTTTCTTTCAGAGTCAAGGACGTCTCTTCAGTGACATTAAAACACCTGGTGAAGAGCGCCTTTGTGTACAGCTTCTTGAAGTTGCAGATCACTTGCTGGTCCATGGGCTGCAGAAGAGGTGTTGTGTTGGGGGGAGGAACTTGACATTTATGAAGTCATACTCAGCATCCCTATTATCCACCAAGGCTGAAGGGTGTGCCGGGGCATTGTCCATCAGAAGAAGGCACCTCTCAGGCAGTTGGTTGACAGAAAGATATTTTTTATTGGTGGGTGCGAACACCTCGTGCAGCCATTCCATGAACAAGTGCCTTGTGACCCAAGGTTTCGCATTGGCCCTCCACATGACAGGCAGTCTGGCCTTGTTCACATTGTGTTCCTTGAATGCACAAGGGGTCTGGGAATGGTACACCAGTAGTGGCTTAATCTTCAGATCGGTGCTTGCGTTTGCACACAGCAAAAAGGTCAATCTGTCCTTCATGGGCTTGAGCCCCGGCAGTACCTTTTCCCCTTTTCCTCCTACGTGATATAAGTTCTGTTCGGCATCTTCCAAAAGAGCCCTGTTTCATTGCAGCTGAACACTTGTTGAGTGACATATCCTTCTGCCTTCATGAATTCTGCAAAGTCTTTCTTGTAGGCTTCTGCGACCTTGTCAGGACTAGAAGCTTCACCATGTCTTATCACACTGTGGATGCCACTTCTCTTGTGGAATTTATCAAACCACCCCCTACTGGCTTTAAATGAATCACTAGATGAACTTGTAGAGGGGTTTTGTTGCAGTAAATCACTGTGCAATTTCCTGGCTTTTTCACAGATCATAGCTTCACTAACACTATCACCTGCCACCTGTTTATCATTCAACCACAAAAACAAAACTTTTTCCACCTCTTCCAATAGTTGTGTCTTCTGCTTGGTTAACATCGTTACTCCTTGTGCTACATCAGCTGCTTTGATGGTATCTTTTTTCTTCAAAATAGTCGAGATGGTCGGCTTCGTCATCTCTTACCTCGAGGCCAGATCAGTCACACGAATACCAAGATCATACTTTTCTACAATTTCCTTCTTCAATTCAATGGTTATTTTCTTCAAAATCTTCTTGTTACCATTCTTGCTCTGCACTTTCTTGTTCCCTTCATTATTGCGCTGCACTTTCTTTTTACCACCATTCCTGCTCTGCACATTCTTGTCACCTTCATTAACGCTCTGCACATTCTTGTCACCTTCAATAACGATCTGCACATTCTTGTCTCCTACCATGCTTGCTCTGCACTTTCTTGGGAACCATGCTGGATTGAATACAGTAATACTGTACAATAAAAGCTTCACCGTAAGTGTGCACAGCTCTGTCTGCGACCACAATCTCGAGTACAGGAAGCCACAACCGCACGTCAGATCGCTGAAGATGGCCGCGGTTGTGTTCGTCACCCGATGCAGAGTTTACGAACGGAGGCAAAATTTTGCCAAACTTCCTGTTAGTGAACCGAATTGTTGCGAACAGAAGCATTCATGAACCGAGGTACCACTGTATGTGGTAAATACTAAAATGTAACCCTAGAAATAGAAAGATGTTCAAAGCGCATGCAGAAAATACTGATGCTTGTCATTTGAAGTTTGGCTTGACATTTTTAATTTTAAAAATAACAAAAACATTTTTATCTGTTAACCTCCCTGGCGGTATTCCCGAGTGTAGCTCGGGGTTACTTTTCCATACCATAAGCGGTAACCCCGAGCTACACTCGGGAATGCCGCATAGCATTTACTTACCTTGTCCCTCGAGCCGCGTTGTGTTCTGCGGCCGATGCCGGCTTCCGTCTTCCAGGTTGCGTCCCTTGCGAGTGTACACGTTGCAGGGGGGCGGAACCGGCGGCATATTAAAAAAAAACGAAAAAACGCCAAAGACGAAAATAATTTGAAAAAAGAAATAGACAGAAAAATTACCTGAAAAAAAATAAAAAAATCATACCGCCAGGGAGGTTAAAAGATGTATTTTTTATTATGCAGGGAACATTATGGTACCAATGGAGAAAGTGCTGAAACATTAAACAATATAATATGGCTAACAGGCTTCATTCTATATTGATTTCATACAAATCAATGAGGTCCCATCTGCTATTTTTCTGGTACTGACTTTTATATAACATACTTTTCTACAGCCTTAATACATGAGGCCTGCTAGTACTAAAGCTTCAAAAGTTGCTTGCCTAGCATTGTGTTATATAAAATAACCTTTTTTTGTTTCAGTGTATTTTACTCTTCCATTATGTTGTTGCATTTAAAAGGATCTTCAGTCAACCTTGAGTTTCAGACAAAAAGTTGCCATTTTCCAGGCTTCTAATAATGGCTGATCCTTAATTTTAGATAGATCAAGTTAATGGTGTTTGTATCGCCTAGCTCTTTTGTGACAGAACTGGAGTCATTCTGAACAGAGTGGGTGTCAAGCTGTCTTGGCATCTGGGGGTAATGCAAGTCAAACAAGCTTTTCCATCCTTTCACTCAGGTTCTTGAACCCATAAACTGCCTTATATCCTGGACTTAAAATAGACATTGTTTCAAATCCAAACATTAATGTGAACCTCCTGAGAGGTTTTAAATGGTAAGTGTTTAGGAGCATTTGCAACTTTTCATGATTCACCAGTACATTATGTTAAAATATGAGCAGAGTGGCCTCTTTGTTGGGTCTGCGTAACTGAATTGCTCATAGATCATTGATCATATAGTCGTATTATGGACAGAAAAAGTGTTATTTTATTGATAGGAAAGGATCAATGAATAGAAGAGAAAGCTAAGCCTAACTCTTCTCTTTGGAAGGTGTAAAAAATATTCATACAACATACACTGAGTGGCCAGATTATTATGACCAACCCATCAGTACTTCGTTGGGCCATTTTTTGCTTTCAATACTGCGGTGATTCTTCTTGGCATTGACTCCACGAGATGTTGAAAGGTGATGCGAGGAATCTGACACCAGGTCTGATGAATAGCACTGTCCAGTTCTGTGAGATTTGATGGTTGTGGAACCAGCTGCCTGATGGCTCTTTCAACTTCGTCCCACAAATGCTCAATTGAATTGAGAATTTACTCTATTGTAAAATTAATGCTGGCTTTATACGACTTGACATTTTTATAGTGTTATGGCAGATATTGTTGGTAAGGTAATTTATTAGTAACAACTAGGTAATAATGACTGTTCAGTCATTTCATTTCCATTCAGAATATTTTATTTCCATTCTGTTTTGAGGAAGCCTAACCCTTATTAAATTCTCACCTTTTCACCTCTGCTCTTATGCTATTTTTGGTGGGACCAGTAGCAAATAACCCCCTGCACACAGATTTTCCTTATTTACAAGGCATCACAGAACTTAACATTTTCAATGTCACACCCCATAGCCTAATAGATAGTAAAGTACACTTGTCATAGCTGGGCAATTTAGAGTTAGCATATGATAAGAAAAAACAGATTTCATTTAGGTAAGCTAGCGCGCGTAAGTTTTAACCTTTTTGGTAACTTTTTTTAAAATATGTTTTTGCATATATCTACTGCTTGCTAGCAGTAGATAAATGCAAAAAAAACCCAGAGAGTTAAATTATACTTTAAGTGAATGAATCCCAAATCAATCTTTTTGGTTACTATATTAATCGTGCACAATACGAGCATGAGCAGGTACCCTTAAAATGGCATTTTAGGACCATGATGATGGATACTTCCTTTTAGTGAATTGGTATACAATCAAGCTTAGTTTTAAAGTGACTCTGGCATGGGAGAGAAGTATGTGGGCTGTCATTGCAGACCTCCTTCTGAAAATGCTAGATTCCTAGCTATGTCTGGCTTTGGTATGTTTCAGTCCCGAAACAAGCATGTTGTAAATGAGTGCCAGAAAACTGTCAGAACTACTCATCTCTTCA
This sequence comes from Nanorana parkeri, assembly GCF_000935625.1. NCBI lineage: Eukaryota > Metazoa > Chordata > Amphibia > Anura > Dicroglossidae > Nanorana > Nanorana parkeri. Next base: position 571,986 of record NW_017307310.1, read on the forward strand.
CTGATTTCAGGTCAACAATTCAGACAGCATTGAATTCAAAGCATCAGAATGGCCAGGGAACAATAACTTTCAAAGGGGAGTTTAGTAATGGCAGCCACATTAATCTCTCAAGTCAATGTTCCTTTAACAATTTTGAGATAGGCATCCCTGCTATATCTCCATGAGTCCATAGTCTAAAAAGTAGGTTCCATACATCGCACCCTGTGTTCCTGTCCCCACTGTCTCCAGTATATCATGCATGGGCAGCACTGCTTGTGCAGAGCACAGCAAGCTCCTGTTATGTCTAGAAGCTGATCTTTTTCCTGGTTAAGAGCTATGTAGCTATGGTGACTAAGCTGGCACTTGCAGGAACACACCTTTTCATTTTAGTATTTTCCTTATACGAAATGAGGATTAAACTCTCAACCTTTTTTTCATAAATGAATTCTGATCATTTTCACAGCAAAATATTTCTTTAGATTTTTGTCTTATAGTCATCATGTTTCCAAACAACTCCAACTCTCTCAGTTCCACGTCCGTGACTTCCTGTCCAGTACAAGATCACAAGGGACAGATCACAGCCTTCTGCAGCTTCTACTGGGATGGAGAAAAGAGAAGCAGGGAAGAGGAGAGTCTTTGAAGAGACAAACACAGCTTACTAACACACACAAGGGTGGCTCCATAGGTCCCTGCAAAGTAAAGAGCCACCCTAAAACAGGATATCAGGGCCAGTGCTCAGGGAACCAGCTGATTCTGCAGCAAACTATAACTTTTAAAACATCAAGAAGCAGCATCCATTGTAAGTGATTTAATCAGCATTTGAAATAGCTTTAAAAAAATGGACTTTAATATGTTACAGGTGACACAATTAATTAGTGCATTTGTTTATTTATTAATTTGTTTATTTGTACTAAAGAGACAGATAAAGGGGATGCTGCTGCCCTATTTGATTCTTATACCATATTAAGAATATCTTAATATATAATTCACATACACATATAAGGCATACACAGCAGAATGGGACTATTTCACATAATCTTTTGATTCCAGTGTGGCTACATTCATTTCATATTTAGGACACCCACGGTAAGTTGATGTCAGTTCCTGTAAGTATTTTATGTAATTATTATGATAAGCAGCATTCGGTCTATTATACAGCAGTTGGCTCTATTGTCATAGCTTTTAGGGCATACTGTTTGAGCTCTACCGAATGACATGATTTAATCATGAATAATATAATTTGTGCAATTTTAAATTTAGCAGCTTGTGAATGCCCTTTCGGAACCCATAAGTAGCTATAACTATTATGATTTTGCTTTACGTATATATCACATGTATCACAAAATGTGATTCTATTAAATCTACATAGATTTGTGCTATTTGAAGGTACGACTCTTCTTTGGGTTCCAGGCTCAGAAAAGAAAGAATAGAACAAGAAAAAATGACAATATTATTTGTTGATAAACTCTAACTGGTTTCTAGACATGTGCATTCGTTCTCGTCCGAACCAACATTCGGACGAAAATCAGCATTTTCTGACATTCAGATGTGTCAGAATTCTATGACCCGATTCTTACCAGATCCTTTAGGTCTGACAGAAATTTTAGGGGGGGCCTAGAATCTTTTACCAGACCCTTGAGCAGCAGGTTGGCAGAGCTGGATTTTTAAATAAAGGACTTGTGAGCACGTTGTGGTATGTTTATTTACTATTTAACTGTTATTCAGTGAATGAGTAGAGGTAACAACTACCCCTTACTCATTTATGAACCGGGCAGGATTTGGGTGCCCCCTTTTATTAAAGGGGGCACCCAGATTCAGAAAAGCCCCCTGCCTGCAGACCCCCACAACCGCCGGGCAAGTGTTATGGGGAAGAGGGCCTTGTCCTCAACAACATGGGAACAAGGTGCTTTGCCAGGGGGTCTCCCTGGCGAAGCACCCTCCCCATGTTGAGGGCTGTGGCCAGGTGTGGTGCAGAAAAGGAAGGGATCATAATCGCCCCCCCCCCCCCTTTCCTGCTTTGCTCCGAAAACTGTGGATTGATCTGAATTTCGTCCTATGCACAAGTCAACTGGTTTCAGTCATACAAAATGTACTTTTTTAAAAAGGCACATTTATAAAAGTACAGTATTTATATAGTATTTAGTTGACCTTAACTGGCAAGCTCATGGATATCTGCATTCAACATGTTAGAGTAATTTTTGTCAAGTCCCAGTGTGCATGCATCATCATGCTCATCTTTGTTACTGTTAGTGCTAGTGCCATCTTTACATCAGTAAAATTTGGAAACAGAAACAGGCAAAAGAAGAAGAAAAATGTAGATGTTAAGGTAAATTATTGCACACTTTAAAATAATTTAGTTTCATACTGTACAGACAGGCTTCTATAAGCCAAACAAATGATGAGCTGTCAGCAGGTGCAATGTTTTTCAAGGGAGAATCATGTAGACAAGCTTTAACTGACCCAGCTTTAAAAAAGATCAGCAAGGATCAGCCTGGAAACAGATATGCAAATTCATTTTTTAAATGTAGAAAAATACTGTATCATAATATATTTAACTTCAATCAAAACATTATCCTTTTGATATAAAGGATATGTATATAATTAGACATTTAATTAATAAATTACAACCTTCATCAGTCTAGTAAATGTCAATCAATCATCCTTGTAATGTGTATGGATAATTAGCTATAGGCCAGCCTAATTACTCCCATGAAACTTGAGTTGTGATTCTTAGATTTCTGAAATATAGTCTGGCATGTATCTAGTAACAGCAGGATTATCTCCCACTTGTGAAATAGGGATTCATAACACTACTGTGTATGGAGCTCTGCTACCCTCTATAACACATACTGGAAATTCTAGCAGCCTGCTTACAAACTGTAGCCAGAATTGCTGCCACGTAGCCTAGATCAATAGCATTTGTACTGTTGTAATGCTATGAACGAAAATGTTGACTAAGTAATATTTGTTAGATGTATGTGAATCAGAAAGCTATTGTTAAAAAATGCTATTTCCAGCATATTTTATGAGGAGGTGGCCCTAGTAATGTCTCTGGACTCCATTATTGAACAACAGTAACATAAACTCTTTTTTTCTGCATTACAAATTGAGTTCTTTCATTTATTTTAAAATGTTGTCAAAAATAGCAGGTAGCCACGTTAGATCCTATTTTGCAGTCAACTCTTAAAAGTTTTTGAACTTTTACTTCATTTTAGTGTTTAAACATCAGATACTATACCTCTTATCTTACCTGAGTAGCAAGTCACACCATTACTTTAGTTGATCCATGTTGTATACCAGTCACACTTTAGGTATTAGTTCAACTGTAATATACACTGCCTGACCAAAACAAAAGTCACACACTCTAATATTTAGTTGGACCGCCTTTAGCTTTGATTATGGCATGCATTCACCCTGGCATCATTTCAATAAGCTTATGCAATGTCACTACATTTATTTCCATCCAGAGTTGCATTCATTTTTCCCCAAGATCTTGTAGTAATGATGGAACAGTCGGACCACTGAGTAAAGTCTTCACCAGCACATCCCAAAGATTCTCAATGGGGTTAAAGTCTGGTTGCCAATCCATGTGTGAAAATTATGTCTCATAGTCCCTAAAACACTCTATAACAATTTGACCCCCAAGACTCTTAGCATTGTTATCTTGGAATATGCCGATGGCATCAGGGAAGAAAAAATCCATTGATAGAAAAATCTGGTCATTTTGTATGTTTAGTTAGGCAGCTGACTTCATTTTTTTTTGGACATAACGTTGCTGAACCTAGATCTGATCAACTAAAGCAATCTCTTCCTTATTTGCTTGGCTAAATCCAGGTGGTGTCTTTTTTTGGCCAGGCAGTGTAATTTTCCACCTGTGACTCCCTTGCGTATTTCCACTTATAGCCTATAAGGAGACCTTAAAGCAATGTGAACCTCTATTTCACAATAATCTCTACTCATAGACAGGTGAACATTGGCTGGCAAGCAAACTTTTATTTAGAGGACCCTTTTGAATATCTGCTGCTGTCTTCAGTGCCCCATAGACAGCTCAGTTGTTGCCTGAACCTGTCAAAATAATGTTTTATACAATGGGCATAAAACTTTAAACCACCTGTATGACATGACTGGGTCTGTCCCAAAGTTTCACTACACTCTACAGCGTAAGGGACCACCACTGTACACACCAGGCATCTCCTATGCACAAATAAAATGATGCTTGTCATTTCATTAAGGTTTTCTGAAACTGCATATTTTACTTCAAAGTTTAACCCCTTCCTGCTACACCCTATCTATCATGTTAGATTGTCATGGATAGTTTGCCACTACTTTATGCATGTAGAGAAAGTGAATGATCTGTCATTTGTTCTTCTTCAAGGTTAAAGTCACATCAGTAGAGATTGCAGGAGTTAAAACCTGTTAGTTTTCACCCTCTTCTACATGTTTGTGCTCTGCCCCCTCTTTTCTGCAGTAAAGTCTTCACTTAAGTGTAATTCTTAACACAGTCCCACGTCTACTAATGTCCTGGCTATGCAGAATCCACATTTATAACTGCAGTTACAAACCTGTAATGAGATGCTGCAGTCAGTTAAATATTCAGTAGAATATATGGTATTATAAGATGGTACAAGAACACTACATGTCCTGGGGACCGTTATGACACCAAGAGTGAAAGTGATAGAAAATCCCATATTTTGAGTTCTCAACAGAACAGGAATAGAGAGGAAATCTTCCAATGGGGACACAAGTTCCGGTGACTCTGGGTCCAAATAAAAATTTCCATCACTTATTGAGGGATTTCCTCTCACTTCCTGTTGTGGATATGGGACAGGAAGTGAATAAAAATCTCCCCAATGGCACAAACACTGCCCTGGTGTTATAACCCTCTCTTACTCTATTCAAAATGGGAAAAAAAAGGTTTTGGCTTCAGTTCTCCCACTATCCACTATTAGACATAAAAATACTAATACTTAAATTTATATTAAAAAAATCCAGGGTTATTCACAAAAGGGTGAAGAGTTTGGAGAAGGCAGGAGAAGTGAACAATCTAGGACAACATAGCTGAATTAGAAACTGACCCAGACTGTTCACTTTCCATGCCTTCTCCAAACTCTTCACCCTTTTGTCAAACTCTTAACCCTGATATTTGTACGAAATCAGTATACTGTAGCTTCCAGTCGCGTCTATAATCTGCCACCCATATTGTGAGTGTATGTTGTTAGTAAAGATAATTGACAATTCTACATAGGGAGAGCTAATGTGCTATAATGTGCTATTCTGTGCGTTTAATTTAGACATTGGTACATGTCCCCCCATGGCAGTGTCCGACTTCCCATGCCATTTTTCTGACAATAGCTTCTGTATTAGTCCTACAAATGGACAAAATTAAGTAAGATTCATCTCCACATTGATTTTGGTGTCATTTCACGAGATTAGGGCTAATCTGCATTCTTCGGCTCTTGTCGAAAAGAATGGTGACATTACCTTCTGCAGTACAGCTCCTGCCTGGGGAAGGGTAAGTATATTAACTAATTTCTTTTGTTTTCTTTTTTTTTTGCAGTGGTTACAATCAGGGAGTGGGGGCCACACTAAATACGCGGACCTTGTATGGAGTACAAAATCACCCGTGTTAGTCATTATGTACAGTTCAATAAAAACTTATTTGTAAACCATCTAGAAACAAAATCTGCTGAAGCATTCCCAAACAAAGCTAGCACCTGCATCATGTTAGTTAAAACACCTTTCTGATGTTTTCCACATTTGAAC